>NW_011489458.1:717213-724587 GCF_000754665.1 Bison bison bison | reverse complement strand
GGCTGTCTCACAGCCGTGTCCAGAGAAGCTGAGTGCAGGCTCCTGCTGTCCTTCCCCAGTAAGGACCGGGCAGGGTGCATTTTCTCTGGGGCTCAGGAACCACAAATGCATGCATAGAACACCTCGGAACCAGGAAGCCCCAGGAATCTCAGCTAGGGATTTTTGGATTTTGGTTTCATTGGCATATTCCTGCTCTGTAACAGCTCTCACAGAGACCAAGTATAAACCTTTGATCTCATCAACATAGAGTAGATGACATTCTACCATCATATTGTGGTACCTCTTTTAAACCATCATCACAATTGATGACTGTATAATGTTCATTTAGATTATTATTAATCAGTGTTTTTCAAGTTCAACCTGTTAAATATTCCCACAGGTTGCTTCGCAACATAGCTCCTCTATAATAGATCCATCCTATGACGTGAGAATCATAAACAAACCCAAAAAACTAGCTTCATATAGTCAAACACAGAGTTCTCATCTCTTGTCCATTTTGAGAACGTATGTCGCTCTGGGAAGTGTGTTTGTTACGTTGGCTATTGTGTAGCTCTGTTTTAGGCTCTTCAAAAGAGAAAGATTTCATCAGAGCCCTCCACCCCAAGGAGCTTCTGAGTCAAGGCTAAGAGAAATAGTATTGTCTTGCTTTAAGCATCTCTTGAGGCACAAAATTACGTTAAATTTTCCCTTTTATGTCACCCATTGATTGCTCCCTTGAAACTGTTTTCCATAGTGGCTTCACCATTTGACATTTCTGCTAGCAGTATACAAGGGTTCCAGTTTCTCTGCATCCTCACCAACACTTGTGTTTTGGTTTGGGGGTTTTGTTCTGTTCGTTTGCTTTGGTGATAGCCACCCTAATGGATGTGAAATGGTGTCTTGGGCTTCCTTGTTGGTCCAGTGGTTAAGAATCGTCCTTGCGGAAAAAAAAGAATCTGCCTTGCAATGCAGGGGACGTCGGTTCAATCAGTCCCTGGTCCAGGAAGATCCCACATGCCCCGGGGCAACTAAGCCAATGAACCATAACTACTGAGCCCATGCACCGCAACTGCAGAAACCTGGGCACCCTAGAGCCAGTGCTCCGCGACAAGAGAAGCCACTGCGATGAGTAGCCCTCGCACCACAACGAGATAGTAGCCCCACTCTCTGTAACTAGAGGAAGTCCACACGCAGCAAAGACTAGAGCAGCCGAAAATAAATAAATAACTTTCACACACACACACACAAAAGAAATGGTATCTCATTTTGGTTTTGATTAGCATTTTCCTAATCACTCATTGAGCATCTTTCTATGTGCTTATTGGACCTTTATATATCATCTTTGGAGACGTCCATTCAGCTCTTTTGCCTATTTTCTAATAGAACTATTTATCTTTTTGTTTTTTAGTTGCAGAGTTCTTTACATAGTATTCTGCGTACTAAACCTTACTAGATAAGGGTCTCTGATTTTTTTTTTTGTCCTCCATCAGACAGTTTGCTATACTTGAGTTATCTTAGTTGTAGCATGTCTCAGAAGCCTCACTGGTTCATTAACAGTGGCTCACGTTGCTTTGGTTAGAGCTCCACCTGCTGCCCAAAGTGAGTGAGACTCATCTGAAGAAGAGTGAGCTTTCTCAAACCAAAGCCATACCTGCCGTCAGTTTGCGATTCCTTTCCAATCCATTATGCTAGCTGCTAAGGTTCAGATTCTATCTTTTTCAGATTCCACTGATTTAAAAGCCAGTACTACTTCAAACCAGCAGCGGTTTGGCAGTCACCCAAGCTCAAGAGTTTTATTTTCACCCCTCTCATCAGAATCATCCTTTTTCTTTCAAAATAATTCCTTAACTGTGTGTTTTAAGAATAATTCAGGTATGCTGGGACAGTTGGGTGTCCACATGCACAATAAAGATGTGGGACCCATACCTCACACCATATACAAAAATTAACTCAAAATAGATCAAACACCTAACCTCAAGAGCTACAAGTGTATAAAACTCCTAGAAGAAAATACAGGGCTGAATCTTTATGAATTTGAATTTATTAGATATGACACCAAAATAAGCAACAAAAGAAAAATAAATAAATTGGATTTGATCAAAGTTGAAAATAGTTGTGTTTCAAAGGGCATTTTTTAAGAGTAAAAAGGTGACCTCCAGAATGGGAGAAAATGTTTGCAAGTCATATATCTGATAAAGATCGAGTATTCAGAATATGTAAAGAATTCTTGCAACTCAAAAACAAAAGAAATTCCATGATAGTCCAGAGGTTAGGACTCCACACTGTCACTGCTGAGGGTGATGGTGCAATCCCTGGTCGGGGAACTAAGATCCTGCAAGCCTCTTGGCACGGCCACCAGAAAAAAAAGGACAGCCCAATTATAAAGTGAGTGAAGCTTGAATAGACATCTCTCCAAAGATATACAAATGACCTAAGCTCATGAAAAAATGCTTTAAATATCATTAGCCACTTGGGAAATGCAAATCAAAATCAGATACCACTTCACACCTAATAATATACCTTATTTAAAAATAAATAACAAATGTCGGGCTTCCCTGGTGGCTCAGTGGTAAAGAATCTCCCAGCCAGTGCAGGGGACATGGGTTCAGTCCCTGGCCAGGGAAGATCCTACAAGCCTCAGGGCAGCTAAGCCTGAGCACCACACTGCTGGGCCTGTGCTCTAGAGCTTGGGCAGTAAGAGAAACCAGCACCATGAGAAGCCCGTGCACCACAACGAGAGAGCAGCCCCCACTGACCGCGACTAGAGGAAGCCCGCGTGCAATAATGAAGCCATAACTAAATAAAAATTAAAAAAATAACAATTGTTGGCAAGGATGTGGAAAAATTGGGACCTTTGTACATTACCCTGGTGGCTCAGATGGTAAAGTGTCTGCCTACAATGCGGGAGACCTGGGTCCAATCCATGGGTTGGGAAAATCTCCTGGAGAAGGAAATGGCAACCCACTCCGGTATTCTTGCCAGGAAAATCCCATGGACGGAGGAACCTGGTAGGCTACAGTCCATGGGGTCGCAAAGAGTTGGGCACGACTGAGCGACATGTACTTACTTACTTGTACATTACCAGGAGAAGTGTTCAGTCACTGTGGAAAATACTTGGGGGTTCCTGAAAAAAAGCAATTATTATATGACCTGACAGTTCTTCTCTTAGGTATATACCCAAAAGAATTAAAAACAGGTGCTCAAACAATGGTGGTGCTGGTTTAGTCACTAAGTAGTGTCCAGTTCTTGTGACCCTGTGGACTGTAGCCTGCCAGACTCCTCTGTCTGTGGGATTCTCCAGGCAAGAATACTGGAGTGGGTTGTCATCTCCTTCTCCAGAGGGTGTTACTGACCCAGGGATTGAACCCAGATCTCTTGCATTTCAGAAAGAATCTTTACCGACTGAGCTATCAGCGAAGTTGAGTCACTATTGACAATAGCCAAAAGGTGCAAACAACTCTTATGACCATCCATTGATGAATGGATAAGCAAAATGTAGTGTATATATCTATACATACAGTGGAATACTGGTCAGCCGTAAAAAGGAATAACATACTGATACATTCCACAACGTTGATGAACCTTGAAGCCATTATCCTAAGTGAAGCAGACCAGACACAAAAGGCCACACATTATGTAGTTCCGTTTATGTGAAATAGCCAGAATATGTAAATCCATAGAAACCAAAAGCAGATTGATGCTTGCCAGGGGCTAGGGTGACAGGGATATGGGGAAAGTAACTGCTTACTGGGTGGGGCGTTTCTTTGGTGGTGGTGAAAATGTTTTTAAACTAGACAGAGGTGGAGGCTGCCTAGCATTGTCAATAGACTAAATGCCACTGAAGTGTTCACTTTTTTTTTTTTTGGCCACGAGGCACAGCTTGTGGGCTGTTAGTCCGCCAACCAGGAACCAAACCTATGCCCCCTGTGGTGGAAGCACAGAGAATTCCCCGAATTGTTCATTGGTTAATTTTATGCAATATGGATTTCATATTGGGTTTTAAAAAAAAGTGAATGAATTTAGATGCCAGATGTACTAACAAATGGCAGGTAAACGGATCAGTTGTTAAAGACAGTGGTGGTGCTTCCAAGTCTTGAGTTACTAAAGGAGAAGGGTACACTATAAGGGTACAGTGGGTCAAGAAGCAGCAGAACTAGACTTGCAACAGTGGACTGTTCAGAGTTGGGAAAGGAGTACGTCAAGGCTATATGTTGTCACCCGGCTTATTTAACTTACATGCAGGGTACATCATGCAAAACACTGGACTGGATGAAGCTTGAGCTAAAATCACGATTGCGAGGGGAAATAACCTCAAATATGCAAATGATACCACCCTAATGGCAGGAAGTGAAGAGGAACTAAAGAGCCTCTTGATGAGGGTGAAAGAAGAGTGAAAAAGCTGGCTTGAAACCCAACATTCAAAAACTAAGACCATAGTATCTGGTCCCATTACTTCATGGCAAACAGAAGCGGGGGGAAGTGGAAGCAGTGACAGATTTTATTTTCCTGGGCTCCAAAATCACTGCAGATGGCGACTGCAGCCATGAAATATAAAAGACGTTTGCTCCTTGGAAGGAGTGCTATGACAAACCTAGACAGAGTATTAAAAAGCAGAGACATTACTTTGCCAACACATATGGATATGAGAATTGGACCATGAAGAAGGCTGAGCACCGAAGAATTGATGCTTTCAGATTGTGGTGCTGAGAAGACTTTTGAGTCCCTTAGACTGCAGGGAGATCAAACCAGTCAAAATTTTCAGTTGATTCAGGAAATCAACCCTGAATATTCATTGGAAGGATTGATGCTGAAGCTGAAGTTCCAGTACTTTGGCGACCTGATGTAAAGAGCCAATTCATTGGAAAAGCCTCTGATGCTGGGAAAGATTGAAGGCAGAAGAAGGGGGCAGCAGAGGATGAGATGGTTAGATAGCATCACCAACTCAACAGACATGAATTTGAGCAAACTCGGGGAGATTAGTGAAGGACAAGAGAGCCTGGCACACAGCAGTCCATGGCGTCGCAAAGAGTCAGATACGACTTAACCACTGAACAACAACAATAACCCATCAGCCAGGTCCAGAGTACAGGCTCCTGTTGTCCTCCTCAGTCAGGACTGGGGAAGATGCATTTTCTCGGAGGCTCTGGAACCACAGATACACACATAGAACACCTCAGAACCAGGCAGCCCCAGGAATCTCAGCTAGGAATCCTAGGGTTTTGATTGTGTTGGTATATTCCTGCTATGAAGCAGCAAAGCCCTTCAGAGGTCCCAGGGAATCCAAGAACAAACCGTTAATTTCACTGTTATCAATACTGATAAGCTGATAACAGACTGCTTGGGAACTCCTCTCAGCACTATTAACCAACATGTTTCAGACCTTGACCAGGGTCAGTGCTAGGCAATGTTGTCCTAAAATTTAGAAATATTAAAAGAAAGTGGAAGTGTCAGTCACTCAGTTATGTCCAGCTCTGCGACCCCATGGACTGTAGTCTGTCAGGCTCCTCCGTCCATGGGATTCTCCAGGCAAGAATACTGGAGTAGGTTGCCATTCCCTTCTCCAGGGGATCTTCCCAACCCAGGGATCGAATCTGGGTCTCCCACATCGCAGGTGGGTTCTTTACTGTCTGAGCCACAGGGAAGCCGTCTTAGAAGTATTAAGTCTGGTAATTCCTTTATAATCTACCAATTTAGTAATGACAACAGAGAATTTGCCCTTATTTTTCTTAATAAACAACTTCTAGCTACCAGTGATTATATTCCTTCAGGATTCCCAACATTCTAATCTAGACTGTTTCTGTAAGACTTTTGATATTTGGGCAAAATAGTTTTCCTTAAGAATAGTTACAGTAAGAAAAGGGTTAAAAAAAAAAAGAATCTTACAGAAAAACCTGAACAAACTATTTGGCCAACCCAGGAATTCTCTGTGATAGCCACACTATACATGTGTATGTTTTCTGTCTTTGTAAACATCCATGTCTGTAATTCCTCACTGGACCTCGTTTCAAAAAGGATTTTGATTACTTACATGGATACATAAAATACAAGAGAGCATAAAATCATGGTAGAGTTGAATAAAAGCAAGATTTGAGGGGAATGGAGCTAAAACAAAATGAAAACAAAGGCACATTGTGTAAGATGTTACAGAAAAATCTGAATGAACTTATTAGCCAATCCAGTAATTAAATTACTTATATTGTAGGCTGGTGGTTCTCAACCGGGGGCAGTTTTGTGTTCCCTAGGGGACATTTGGCAACATCTAATTATCACAGTTAGGGAATGCTACTGTCATCCTACATGGAACAGGATAGCCCCCAAATAAAGAAGAACCTGGCCCAAAATGTTGATAGTGCCAAGGTTGGAGATGAGTCCATCCATAATTGCATATATTCTAAGGCTGTGGAAGCATTTGAAAGATAAATGACAAATGTGTTTCCCTGCCGCTTATTCTAGCATACAGTGTATATTCTAACTGGGAAGGTTGAATGCCCTTCCACTAAGTCTGTCATCAGCCAACTATTCCAGAAAGCAATATTTTTCCCTTTGGAAAATATTATCGTGCTCACAAAGCCATAACTTCAGGTCAACAAAGTTGGGGAGAACTGTGTTTTTCATTTGAGCTCCAGTATTTTGAATGTTTGGATAAGCAACGTAGTTAAAATGGGACTATGTTCTTTTCTTCCTTCATTCTCTTTGCAGGCTTTTATAGAGACCATGTTTGCCAGTAAAGCCCCTGTGGAAGAAGGCTTTCTGTATGCTAAGGTGAGCTTCAAATGCCTGGCGAAGTTTTGTCAGAGGCAAATGTACTTTCTTGATTTGCATATGGCATCCAGTTGGCTTTCATGGACATGACCAGGGTATCCATGAAGAGGATTTGTGCCGGGGTCCAGCCCCGGCTGATCCAGGGTATTCGAAGGGGAGACGGCTTAGGCGACTATTTAAATATTCATCAAAGATATAAAAAGTAATAGAATGAGGATAGCTCAGTAGGAAAATTCAGTGGAGAAAAGAGGCTGAGTAGCTTGGTTTACGCGGGAGACCAATAAAACTTCAAGACAAGAAGCTTGCACCACTTACGTAGGCCGCAGGCGTCCTTCCATTCTCCCGAAGGAGAGGAGACACTGAGGCCTCCCTGGTCGGATCTTAGAAGCCCAGGCATAGTTAGTAAGCATGACGGGTTCCGCGCTCCAGATGGAGACTCAGCCAGAGTGAGAGAGAGAGAGAGAGACATGGGGAGACCAGTCTTTCGAGGAACTGATCCCAATTCTTTATTTTCCATGGTCTACTTTTATACACTGAGATGTTATACAAAAGTCACGTGGGGACAGCAGTCCTGACTTTTATTAAAGTCAGGTGCTTCACACAAATGTATACAGAGGTCTTAGGGGTGTTACA
>NW_011489458.1:714900-717077 GCF_000754665.1 Bison bison bison | reverse complement strand
ATCTCATGCCTCTCACGGTTGGGAAGCTGTGAGCAATCACATGTGGCCGGACAAGCCCGTCAGGCAGGCTAGAGAACCTTCAGAGGAGTTTGTAGGTTGAAACACTCCTATCATGCCCAGGAATTATTATTAACTGGAGCTCTAAGTTAACTCCTTCTCCGAAAGAGGTGGTGGGAGACAGCCCCCCGTAAAGTCAGAGGTGTAGAGGAGAGCACAAAGTAGTAAAGTAGGCAGGCTCTGGTTATGGGGGTAGATGCTCAAGGATTTCCAGGGGGACTCCTGAGGCTTGATCCCGCCTTTACGTATGTCGAGCCTCCTTCCTCATGACCTTTGCCATGGGCGGAGTACCTCACGCTGGCCCCCAACAGATTTGGTTCTTAAATGTCACTGGTAATTTATTAAATGAATCTAAAATATGTAGTGCTACCCTGGTAGCTCAGACGGTAAAGAATCCGCCTGCAATGTAGGAGACCCCGGTTCAATTCCTGGGTCAGGAAGATCTGCTGGAGAAGAGGTAGGCTACCCACTCCAGTATTCTTGGGCTTCCCTGGTGGCTCAGCTGGTAAAGAATCTGCCTGCAATGTGGGAGACCTGGGTTTGATCCCTGGGTTGGGAAGGTCCCCTGGAGAAGGGAACGGCTACCCACTCCAGTATTCTGGCCTGGAGAATTCCATGAACTATTCCATGAGGTCACAAAGAGTCGAACACAACTGAGCTACTTTTACTTTCTTTCACAATTAAATGGAGAAAATTGAAAAGAACAGATAAAGAAGGAAGGACTTTCACAAGAGGGAGTTAATAAGAATCATAGTGTTTAGGTAAATGTAAAAGCAGAGAATTTGAGGTGGTTCTGTGGATAGTAGCAGATACGAACCAGCCTCCAGCTTCATCCTAGGACATAGCAAAATTAGAATTTACCATTTACCTAGTATCCTTTTTCTGGAGAAGGCAATGGCACCCCACTCCAGTACTCTTGCCTGGAAAATCCCATGGACGGAGGAGCCTGGTAGGCTGCAGTCCATGGGGTCGCTAAGAGTCGGACACAACTGAGCGACTTCACTTTCACTTTTCACTTTCATGCATTGGAGAAGGAAATGGCAACCCACTCCAGTGTTCTTGCCTGGAGAATCCCAGGGACAGAGGAGCCTGGTGGGCTGCCGTCTGTGGGGTCGCACAGAGTCGGACACGACTGAAGAGCGACTTAGCAGCAGCAGCAGCATCCTTTTTCAAATTTCCAGAGCATGTAGGTTGGTAGCTATTTGGAAGGTTGAAATTGGTAATTTAGAGCTGTTGTTAAAAATGCAAGCTATATTCCAGTGTTTACCTAAATAAGAAAGAAAAAGTAACATGTAAAGTATCTAGACTATATCTCTGTACTCAGCCTGATCATAAGTTTTCTGTGCTCTCTTCAGGACTTAACTCTTTGAAAATCATAGGAAAGTTAGAGCACTTGGAAGAAAAGAACAGATGTAGTAATAGAGTTGAATGACAGTATTGGGGTGAGAATAAAAGAAATGGACTGAAATTATATCATAAAACTTTGGTTAAAAAATGTGATGAATCATTTTCCGCTATTGTCTTACGTACTTGGATGGAGGTGTGGGCTGTTCAGAGAGACTAGGCTAGGGCAGCCTTAAGGAAATCCTTTCTTCCATCCTGTATTGTCATACTTTGCTGCTGTTTTTCAGTTTGAGTTTGAATGCCGGGCCCGTGGTGCAGACATCTTAGCTTACCCACCTGTGGTTGCTGGAGGTAACCGGTCAAACACTTTGCACTATGTAAAGAACAATCAGCTCATCAAGGTACGTAGATGGCCTTCAGGCTACCACCCCTGGGTTCAGGTGCCTTAGTAGGAAACAGCTGTAGCCTCACAGCCCCCTAGCCTTCAGCTTTCACAAGCTAACTGCCGTTTATAAAACCTTTTGTTTATAAAATGCTTTTACAGACATGCTATCCTTTGATCCTCACATTAGCACTGTGAGATAGGAGCAGTTATTAACATGCCTGTTTAACAGAAGAGGAAAAGACACTTTCGGTAACTCATTAATGCCGAGCCAACTGTTCTAGTCTAAATCCTTTGCTCATTTCATGTGGTTAAACTTCTTCACTGAAGTCTTGTGCCAACAACAGGCCAAGCTTATTTTGGGAGCAGGCAGATTTTACCAATAGCCTATTAG
>NW_011489458.1:705460-714800 GCF_000754665.1 Bison bison bison | reverse complement strand
ATAGCCTATTAGCTATGAGGGAACTTATATTTTATGGTTTTTCTTCCCAAGTGATTTATAAGTAAAGAGTCTTGTATTCCTTTATTAAGTCTACTTTTAATTATCTACTTAAATTTACAGTAAATTCAAAAAAATGAATATAGCAAACATGTAAATTATACATTTTTTTTCTAATGAATACCTGTGAACCAATGACTCAACTCAAGAACATTGCCAGTATGTTCAATCTGCTTACATACCCTCAAGCTCTGCCATCCCACAGCCTCCTTCCCAAAGGTCACTAAGCAGTATCCTAAATTCCTGTTTGTCATTCTCTTGGGTTTTTTAAAAAAATAGTTGTATCATATAGACATGATTCCCCAAACAATTAGTTCTGCCTCTTTATGAACTATGTGAAAATTACATACTGCTATATGTAGTTTTGGGAGCTTAACTTTTCTTTTTACTCAAGCAGGATAAAATAATTTTTTTCCCCATGTATTTGTATCTGTTCACACTCCTACCAGCATATATGTATAATTAATTCTGTTGACCGTATTCTCTCTATCTCTTGCTATTATCAAACTTCTTAATTTCTATCATTTTCGTTGGAATAAGACAGTGTGGTCTCATTGTGGTCTTAATTTCCATTGCCTCTATTACCAATGAAGTTAAGCATCTTCTCTTGTGGCACAAGTTATCAAGGTTGCTAAGGAACTTCACCTGATAGTAGAGGTGCTGAGTCATAGGGTGTGCATCCCAGGGACAGGGGAGCCTGGTGGGCTGCCGTCTATGGGGTCGCACAGAGTCAGACACGACTGAAGGGACTTAGCAGCAGCAGCAGCAGGGTATGCATATTTGCAACTTTGGTAGATAATGCCTAGGACATCCCTGGTGGTCCAGTGGTTTAAACTCTGCGTTTCCATTGCAAGGGGCTCATGTTTGATCCCTGATTGAGAAAGTTCTGCATGCCACGCAGTGAGACCAAAAAAAAAAAGAAACTGCCAGACATTCCCAAAGTGATTTTATCAATTTATATTTCCATTCTTCCTGAAACAGTGTTGTAGATTATATTTTTCTAGCATTTTGACCAAGTTTTTAAAATTATTCATAGAATTATCTTACGTTTTAATCTTTTGTGTTTGGAATTATTTACACGTTTACGTTCTTTTTCTTTCCTTTTGTTTTTTGTTTTCCTTTATGTACCTTTTTACAGTCTTGAACTATTTTTGCCTTCTCTTTTTTTCTAATAAATCTTAATAGACAGTTTATTTAAAAGTAAATGTACATATCCCTATGAACCAGCAATTTCTTTTGTAGGTACTTTTCCAAGAAAAATTAAAACATATACCCCCAAAATGCCCTGTACAAGAATGTTGATAGCCAGTTTGTAACTAGGATGTTAGATGAGGACGTTGCCATGTGGTATATCCTTAAGAAAAAGGAGCAAACCACAGCACTACCAAGAGCACAAATGACCTCCAAAGAAAAAAATTGCAAACTATATGATTCTATTCATATGTTCATATGGAGTTCTGGAATAAGCAAAACTCATCTGTGGTGCTAGAAATCAGATCAGTGGTTGCTTCTGATGGGGCGTTGCCTGGGTCAGAGCATGAGCATATAGTTACCTGGGTATATAGATTTGACAAAACTTAGGTCTGTACACTTAAGATCTGTGCAAAGAAATCTCAGCAGAGGCTTGTGGGTTTTTATTAGTCTGTTAAAGTCAACTTCACATATCATTAATGCTATTTTGTCTTTGCTTATTATCTTACCACATTGTGTCCTGGCCTTCGTTAATTTTACTCTTCTGCTCTTTATGTTCATTCTCTTGTTCTTTTTCTAGCTTCTTAAATTAGGTGCTAAACTCTTTTTTTTTAACTGTGACATGTGACTTATAGGATCTTAGTCCCCCAGGCATCAAACCTGGGCATTGAAAGCACCTGGTCCTAACCGCAGGACCACCAGGGAATTCCCTAAATTCGTTAATTTTCATCCTTTTTTCTTTTCTAATTATGATTATTTAAGAATTAATATTTCACTTTCATTACCTTCCATGTATTTTCTTAAAGTTGTCATATTTATCATATGTTATAAACAATAAATGTAATGTACTGTTTAAAATAATAATAAAATGAACAACCATGTATCCACCATCAAGGATAAGAAGAACACTGCTTGAACCTTAGAAGTTTCTAGGCAATCACATGCACATCTCCCTTTCTGTCTCCTATCATCCTAACTCTTATTTTAACCATTTTTTGGTTTTTCTTCATAGTTTTACCACCAGGGTACCTGTCCCTAAACAATATAGTATTCATTCTTGAAAAACTAGAGAATAAGCACAAATCTAGCTTTATAAGGCGAGAAGACATATTGCTGTTATTAGAGCAAATAAGAAATAAGGGGAAATGGTCGAAAACCTATAGGTCATAGTTTAGCTTTGGTTATCTAAAAGTTTTCAATTCAAGTTAGCGGGCAAGGTTATCAACAAGCCATGAGAAACGCCCGGTATTGGAAGGGCTCTGCTGTTGACTGGCTAGTAGGAGCCTGGCACAGTTGTGGTCAGAGAGACCGCAGGCTGCGCGTAGTTCTGCCTCAGGGCTTACCACAGCGGCATGCAGCTGTCAGGAATAGGTCACGGCAGAGGCTTGAAACAAACCTACCTGCATGTTCATCTTCCCTTCTTACCTCTTAGCCGGCCTTTCTGGGGTCACCTTCCTTCCACCTCAGCATCCTTTAGATGAAGGTATATAGCTGATAAACTTGTTCCACTTTCGTTTAGCCAGAGCAGCTTTATTTCATTCTCATTCTTGAAAAATGGCTATGCTGAGAAAACCATCCTAGATTGACAGTTATTTTTAGTCATCAGTTTTAATATATTTTTACTCTCTTTTCTGACTTTCAGTGTTGCTGATCTTAGAAAAGAAAATAATTATTATTTTACTTTGGGAAATTTCTTTTTGCTACATTAAGATTTCTTTTTCTTTGGTATTTCTCAGTTTTATTGTATTTCTAAGTACAAATTTATTTTTACATGTCTCATTATGATACCTTCTGGTTCCTAAATCTGTAGATTTGTGTCTTTATCAGTTCTAGGAAATGCTCAGACATTTCTTTAGATATCATCTCTTCTATGTCTCTCTGCTCACTCCTTCAAGGACTTCAGTTAGATATGTTAATAGGTTAAACCTCTTTTCTGTTTTCAGTTAGCTAACTTTTCTTTCATGTTTACGTTGGCTTTGTCTCTGTCATATTCTAGGGGTTTTTGGTAGGTCTGTCTTCTAGGAAACTACATTTTTTCATTTGTCTAACCTACGCCTTCAGCCATACACATAGTATTTTATTTCAAAAGTAATTTTTATCTCCATTCCTTTCAAATCCACATGGTTATTTTTTAGTTGTCGCTTGTTGCTTGTTAACCTTTGTGATTCCATTCTGTATCTCTTTAAACATTTCATGACAGCAATCCTGTCATGAATTCCAGATAATTCCATTACCTGGAATTCTGGAAGATCTGAATTTGGTATTTGTTGGTCCTGCTGAGTCTCACTGACCGTGACCTACTGCCTCACGTGCTTGACCGTGACAGCATCTGGTTGTGAGCTCATGTTTGCTTGTTGTTATTTTGGGGAAATTGTGCGGTCCCAAATTTGGGGGCCATTTCCTCTAAATATTATTTGCATATGCCTTTGTCAGAAGTGAAGTGGGTCCTGATGCCCCAGGGCCTGTTACCCCTGTGAATGTCCTGGGTTACTGAAGGAATCTCCTGCTCATCTTGCCCACTCTGCAGACACTTTCTTTCCTATATACTGTAATACTTACCTTATATACTGTAATACTCACTCCCAGCGCTAGTTTCAGTTCTGGGCTATCTTTATTCAAGGAAAAAAGTCTTTAAGACATCTTACATGATGTAATGTCAGCATTTCATAGAATATATTTTTATCCAGAACTGAGTTGTTTTCTAAAATTTATTCTGTATTTTGCCAGAAATAAAAACCACATTCATTCTTCTTATCATTATTATATATGTATTTATCTGACCATTATTCTACTGTGTGCCAAGTTCTGTGCTTATTTAGATATGAATGAGATACGGCCTGTCTTCAAAGGCATAAAGAGAAAATTGCAGTATAACGTGACAAGTGGTAAAACAGAGATTTACGCAAAATGTTTTTTTTTTCTTTTTTTTGCTCCCACCATATGTTTTGATGGAGAGCAAAAGAGGGAGTAACATTCTAAAGTTAAATGGGTAAGTTATATGTGAATAAAGGCCTTGGATACCAACTTACATAGGTTTTTTTTTTTTTTAACTAATAGTGACAGAGGTAACATTTATGATTTGCTAATATTCACATCTAGTAATTCAAACCCAAGCACTATGATTCCAGAGCCAACACACTTAACCACTCAGTAGTGCCGTCTTTCTTGAGCCAACGTGAATTCATATGAAACAGTTAGATGGTGTTTCTTGTGAGAAGGAACCAGAGATTAGTCTCCTTTAAATTGGAACTTTTTTTTTTTCTTAATGAAAGGCATAAAGAGTTTAAGTTAGAAGATACAACTGACAGTCATAAAGTCACCTTTGTTTACCTGTCTTATTCTTGCTCCAGGATGGGGAGATGGTGCTGCTGGATGGAGGCTGTGAGTCTTCCTGCTACGTGAGTGACATCACTCGTACCTGGCCCGTCAATGGCAGGTAGGGCTGCTACAGATCCCACCGCTTCTTAGGAATATGAGTTAGAAAATGGGTATGTTTGGAATAAAGGACTAAAGAAATATACAGGGTCCGTCCAGCTCAGGTTAACTGCCTTTACAAAGCCCCTGATTCTTTTCTGAGACTGCTTTATTCGTCATATCATAGGACAAGGCACGTAAAGACACCTAGTTAACATGTGCACACACTTTAAAAAAAATAAATTTAAAGTTTTTACTTTCTGATTGCAAAAATAATATTTAGGTTTTGGTAGAATAGTTTGGCTAGGTTAACCCTCCACAGATAATAATTATAGAATCTGGACAAAATATTAAACATAGCATTTAGAACTTCTCTGGTGGTACAGTGGATAAGAATCCACCTGCCAGTGCAGGGCACACAGGTTTGAGCTCTGGTCCGGGAAGATTCCACATGCTATGGAGCAGCTAAAGCTGTGCACCACAGCTAGTGAGCCTGCGTGCTGCAATTACTGAAGCCCGTGCGCCTGGCGCCTGCACTCCACAAGAAGAGAAGCCACCGCAATGAGAAGCCTGCACACCACAACAAGGTAGCCGCCACTCTACAACTAGAGAAAGCCAGCCTGCAGCAACAAAGACCCGGTGCAACCAAAAACAAAAAAGAAAAATAAAAACAAGTATTTGAAGACACCAGAGAGCTTTCTAAAAGCTGGCAGAAACTGCAGCTGTAAGTCTGTCCTTGAAAGAAGAGCTATAATGGGTAAGATGTAAGTGGTTAGAGTTTTCCTCCATTACTGCTAAAAAAATGATTCTTCTAAAGACACGCAGAAACTAGTAAGTTACTAGTAGCCAAAGTATTGACTAGTTTATCCCATGACATCTACTTTGCCTGTAAGAAGTAGATCTTTAGACTGTTTTTTTATTTGGTTGATTGGTTGGCTGACTGGTTGGTATTGTTTGTATTTGTGTTTTTTAATGGTTAAAAAAAATGGGAAGGATCAAGGTTAAGCCTGATCTGGCCCTCTAACTGCATTCATGGCTGGGTGCATCTTCTTACTTCACCATGTCTATCTGCTGACCGTTGAGAGAGTTTTTCTAATCAAACTTAGAAGAAAACTTCCTGCAATATCAGGCAGTTCCAAATTCTCGTTCTTGGATTTCCCTGTCGCCAGGTTCACGGCACCTCAGGCAGAGCTGTATGAAGCTGTTCTCGAAGTCCAGAGAGATTGTCTGACCCTCTGTTGCCCTGGAACCAGCTTGGAGAACGTCTACAGCATGATGCTGACGTTGATAAGCCAGAAGCTAAAGGAGCTGGGGATCACGAAGAACATTAAGGAGAAGAATCCCTTCAAGGTATTTCACTTCCTTCAATCCCAGTTCTTAAGAACACCTGACATGCTGCTTGGGCTTTATCCTATGTAAAGCTAATTCGATTTAGAAATGGGAGTTTGTGATTCTGCTGTAAGAGGGACTTTTTTGAACATAGATTAAAACAAAAGGCACAGTACTTCTTTCTCCCAGAAGATGGCAGCACATGCAGTTCATTGCATACTGTGTGACTAGCTCAATCTTCAGAAAACATAAAATGAAGTCCGGTGTAGACAAGGTGGGAAAGGACATAAAAGGGAGGAGAGGTTAACTCTTTAATTCTTTTTTAATGATTTTGAAAAAGTGGGGGTCAAAGGGTGAAGGTGTGTGTGGCTTCAGTAACATTGTTGAGACTTTTAACAGTATTCTCACTTGCCATGTCTTTAGTGAACTTCATCTGCATCCAAAGTATGATGGTGTTGAAGAAAACTTTAAAGACTCAGTTTTAAATTAAGATGCCAGGTGGTCAAGCCAGACAGACCAGTAAGGTATCTCTTATCTCCAAGTTAGACTGCCAGGGCTTCTTTTATCAGTAAGGAAGAAGCTGTAATTCCTCCTGTTCATGCCAACAAATCTTTAATTAACGGACAGAAGTACCCAGGTTGGTAAATGCCTCATAATTACTATGTTGTATGACATTTCCTACCTACCCCACAAGCTGCTGTGAGATACTTAGGGTCTCCAGAGAAGGCTCCCTGAGAGGGATGTGTGCATGCTGGAAAAAGAACTGTTCTAACATAATTATCTCCCTGTCCCCCAGAAGAGAAATTTTCACCTGCCGTTGTCATTGCTGGGGCGACCCCAGTTAGCATGTGTGTAGTATGAAATGGTAGGAACAGAAATGTGGATTAGTTATTAATAGAATGCCATTGGCAGAATTACACACAAGAGGTAGCAGTTTTCAGTCTCTTAAGCATTAGCCCAGGGATAGATGACACAGGCGGCAGAGCTAAGGGCAGGGGGCAGTATTGACACGTATCTCGTGGATTTACACAGGCCCAACTTCTCCCTTAAGGGTCATTGCTCTGATAACACTGTGGTCATATCATTTCCAGGCTGCTCGAAAATACTGCCCGCATCATGTTGGCCATTACCTGGGGATGGACGTCCACGACACTCCAGACATGCCCCGCTCCCTCCCTCTCCAGCCCGGGATGGTAATCACCGTGGAGCCAGGTAAGGGGAGGTGCCAACAGCCTCCCATCCCCTGGGACACATAATCCTAGTGTTAGATAGAAGGGTAAACACTTTCTTCTTATGTGAACCAATGTAATTAAATTAGAAGAAACAGGAAAATGAATCTCTCCAGTATAGAAGGGAACTTTATTTTAGATCCTCCTTGAGCTTGTTTATTTAACATCACACAATTTGTTTAATTTGACTTCTCCAATAAACAACAGATGGGGAGTACTTCCTATCAGTAGATATTAAGAAATAAATCTCTATTTTAACCCTGCCTGTGCCAGGACCAGTTTGTACTAGTCTTCCTTTTGTGGTGGGCTGCTGATGCTTGTGGACCCCTGGCACTTTCCTCCAGAGATTCTCAGATTCCTCACGTTCATAGTTGCAGCTCCTCTGCAAACTGCATGGAACTGCCTGCATTGTTCCACTCTTCAGTATCCAGACCCTTTCTCCTGGGCTTCAGAGAGAGTGGGCAGTCTGATGGTTCCCCAGCTTGAATGATGGTAGGCGTGGGGCAGGAGAGAAGTAGTGGCCATGGTGGAGTGTGAAGATGGAGACTACAAGTTACTTTTAAACACAGATGCTGTTTCTGTCATGAAAGCAGATCTCAGTCTTAAATTTCAAGTGTTTTCACATCTAAATTATGTAAGTTATAGCTGGGACACGTCTTTTAAGCTCCACTTTGAGCCCAGGCGTATGTTGCTATCTGTGGCCTTGTTTACCATTTAGTCCAATCAAGTTGGCACTTCCTTAGACTTTGACTACACTTTCCTTTGCTGATCCTTTTCTTATCACAGAACAGCATCTGTGAGTATAGAACAGGAAATTTACAGTTTCTTAAAATGAAAAGACCTGGTATCTGTCTGATTTTATGATTAGAAAGGGAAACTTGGCCTTAGAATTTTTCAGATGTTCATTAAACTCTTCCTTTTTTCTTCTTTATATCATGTGTATCAGTTACATTTATGACTTATTTCAGTATTTCTGCAGCTTCTGGTTGTTGAGACTAATAATCTCTAATAAGTGTTTTTTAAATACATGATAAAATT
Organism: Bison bison bison; assembly: GCF_000754665.1. NCBI lineage: Eukaryota > Metazoa > Chordata > Mammalia > Artiodactyla > Bovidae > Bison > Bison bison. The sequence continues at coordinate 706,542 of NW_011489458.1, read as the reverse complement.
CTGTATGTCCTTATTTTTGCAAAGTGCCCTTCTTCCAAGGGACTGTTAAGCAAAGAAAGAATGCATTTATGTAATCCACTAGTTCCCAGCATATATTGACATAGTCATAAAGTAACTTTAGTGGCTTGTTTGAGCCATTAGCACATGACAGAATCATGATCAACATTATTGTAGTTGAAGAGATCTTGTAGACTAATAACAAAAAATAACTACAATGATAGTCTAGTAATGTTCAGTTCAGTTCAGTCGCTCAGTCGTGTCCGACTCTTTGTGACCCCATGAATCGCAGCACGCCAGGCCTCCCTGTCCATCACCAACTCCCGAAGTTCACTCAGACTCACGTCCATCGAGTCAGTGATGCCATCCAGCCATCTCATCCTCTGTCGTCCCCTTCTCCTCCTGCCCCCAATCCCTTCCAGCATCAGTCTTTTCCAGTGAGTCAACTCTTCGCATGAGGTGGCCAAAATACTGGAGTTTTAGCTTCAGCATCATTCCTTCCAAAGAAATCCCAGGGCTGATCTCCTTCAGAATGGACTGGTTGGATGTCCTTGCAGTCCAAGGGACTCTCAAGAGTCTTCTCCAGCACCACAGTTCAAAAGCATCAATTCTTCGGCGCTCAGCCTTCTTCACAGTCCAACTCTCACATCCATACATGACCACTGGAAAAACCATAGCGTTGACTAGACGGACCATTGTTGGCAAAGTAATGTCTCTGCTTTTTAATATGCTATCTAGGTTGGTCATAACTTTCCTTCCAAGGAGTAAGCATCTTAATTTCATGGCTGGAATCACCATCTGCAGTGATTTTGGAGCCCAAAAAAATAAAGTCTGACACTGTTTCCACTGTTTCCCCATCTATTTCCCATGAAGTGATGGGACCGGATGCCATGATCTTCGTTTTCTGAATGTTGAGCTTTAAGCCAACTTTTTCACTCTCCACTTTCACTTTCATCAAGAGGCTTTTTAGTTCCTCTTCACTTTCTGCCATAAGGGTGGTGTCATCTGCATATCTGAGATTATTGATATTTCTCCCGGCAATCTTGATTCGAGCTTGTGTTTCTTCCAGTCCAGCGTTTCTCATG
>NW_011489458.1:697340-705243 GCF_000754665.1 Bison bison bison | reverse complement strand
GCTTTGGCATAGTCAATAAAGCAGAAATAGATGTTTTTCTGGAACTCTCTTGCTTTTTCCATGATCCAGCGGATATTGGCAATTTGATCTCTGGTTCCTCTGCCTTTTCTAAAACCAGCTTGAACATCAGGAAGTTCACGGTTCACATATTGCTGAAGCCTGGCTTGGAGAATTTTGAGCATTACTTTACTAGCGTGTGAGATAAGTGCAATTGTGCGGTAGTTTGAGCATTCTTTGGCATTGCCTTTCTTAGGGATTGGAATGAAAACTGACCTTTTCCAGTCCTATGGCCACTGCTGAGTTTTCCAAATTTGCTGGCATATTGAGTGCAGCACTTTCACAGCATCATCTTTTAGGATTTGAAATAGCTCAACTGGAATTCCATCACCTCCACTGGCTTTGTTCGTAGTGATGCTTTCTAAGGTCCACTTGACTTCACATTCCAGGATGTCTGGCTCTAGGTGAGTGATCACACCATCGTGATTATCTGGGTCATGAAGATCTTTTTTGTACATTTCTTCTGTGTATTCTTGCCACCTCTTCTTAATATCTTCTGCTTCTGTTAGGTTCATACCATTTCTGTCCTTTATCGAGCCTATCTTTGCATGAAATGTCCCCTTGGTATCTCTAATTTTCTTGAAGAGATCTCTAGTCTTTCCCATTCTGTTGTTTTCCTCTATTTCTTTGCATTGATCACTGAGGAAGGCTTTCTTATCTATTCTTGCTATTCTTTGGAACTCTGCATTCAGATGCTTACATCTTTCCTTTTCTCCTTTGCTTTTTGCTTCTCTTCTTTTCACAGCTATTTGTAAGGCCTCCCCAGACAGCCATTTTGCTTTTTTGCATTTCTTTTCCATGGGGATGGTCTTGATCCCTGTCTCCTATACAATGTCACGAACCTCCGTCCATAGTTCATCAGGCTCTCTATCAGATCTAGGCCCTTAAATCTATTTCTCACTTCCACTGTATAATCATAAGGGATTTGATTTAGGTCATACCTGAATGGTCTAGTGGTTTTCCCTACTTTCTTCAATTTAAGTCTTGACGGTTTATATACCAGACATTTTTATATCTATTATCTCACTTTCACTCCACATTTTTATTGGTAGGTACTGTTAGGATCCTGGCTTTACAGATGAATTGTAACACAAAGAGGTTAACTTACTTGCCCCAAATCATCCAGTCACTGCCATTTTTGAATCAAACATTCGACTTCTTTTTTCTACTTCTCAGGAATTTATATTCCGGAGGACGACCAAGATGCCCCTGAGAGGTTCCGTGGTCTCGGTGTACGAATTGAGGATGATGTGGTGGTGACTGAGGCCTCCCCGCTCGTCCTTTCTGCAGATTGTCCCAAAGAGATGAAGGACATCGAACAGATATGCAGTAGGGCCTCTTGACCCTCACGGCAGCCCGCGTGGGTCTCGGGTGCAGGGGGGGTGGACGCAGGCACCTGTGCGTGTGTGCTTTCCGGGGATCTCTGTGTGGATACTTGTTCATGCATTCCCTTGGGGAGTGCTGCAGCTGTGCGAGTCTGTGTGAGTCTGTGTGTTGTCTTTTTGTTTTATGTGGCTAGAAACTTGGAAAAATTGCATTTTTGGACTATATGTTACTGCAACTTTATTAACATTAATTCTGTAGAATTAATGACCGAGACAAGGTTAATGTTAAGATATAAGGAAAGATGTTGGTTACATATGTCCATGCATTCCAGTTGGCACTTGTGGAAAATTCTCTCCAGGTCCTTCCCCTTCTGCACTTTTCCTGAGATCTACCTAATATCATCAAATTTTCGTGTAATGCTTACACTTCGAGCTAATCACCAGAGTCTGCCCACATTGAAAGCCGCCTGTCTGATTGTGGGTGGCCAGTGTGTACCTTCCATGATACCTGCCTTACCTGTTCAGGAGCCCACGTGAGCCCTCAGGGCACTGGTGTTCTCCAGCCCCATCACTGAGCCACAGTCCAGATTCCAGCAACACTAGCTATCGAACAGAACATTTTTGAGCTTTTTTTACTATTTGGTTGCCTGGGACCTGGAAGGTGTTTAGATTCTTGATAAGGAAGGAAATGGAAGAGAAAGAAAAGTATGTATGTATCTGCTCTAGATCCAGACCACCATCTGTCTGTTTTCAATCTAAAGAGCACTCCTTTCCCAGATATCCTTGCTGTCTTTATAGACTCTTACCACACCAATCCTCAGAGCACAGCCTTGAAGCTGCTTCTCTGGCCAAGGGCAGATCCTCTGCTCACCGAGTTAAGAGTCAGGGGAACAGCACCCAGTTATCATTCTGTGATTTCCTCTAGTGCTGATAAAAGCAAAACATGGAACCCAGCCAGTAGCTGTAAACACCCTCTGATCCTTTCCTTTCTTGGACGTCAGCCTGGATGGGCAATGGGAAAGGCCAGCGTTTCCCTCCATACAGCATTGAATGCAGTTATGTTAAACTCAGTTTGCAGAGTGAACGGGGCTAGACCCCTGCAGATGGTTTATTTGGGAGCTTCAGTCATAGGGGGCTGCTTTAGGAAATAGTGTATTCACCTCCTTTAAACCTGAATGTGAGCCCAAAATGTATAAAACATGCTGTTAGAACATAAATTTAAGAAAATAATTGCTTTAGGGAAGAACAGGCTAGGAGAGGAGCATTGTTGCCTCTGCCACATACTTTTATGGCTGTGAAAGTATTCAGGAGTTGCTATTTTTCTCTGTGATAAAGAAACTATAACTATGTTTTTTTTAACTTGAAACACAGCAGTTAAGAAGTAGAATAATAACTCTCCTCTTCCCATAATTGTACCCAAGTTAGGAAGGTACCTCTCATGGTGACTTAAAGATGTCTTCGTGTATCTTCTTTCAAAATATTATCTTTTCATTAACTTTCGTATGGTCAGAAAAGGAAAACTACTATAGACATTATATGTTAATTGGGTTTAAAAGCCATAAAATAAGTTAAATCCCCAGATAAAGACACTATATCTCATTAAAATTTTAAAAATGGGCTTTGTTACATATTTTAAGACATACATAAGCAACATCCTCCTTAACTTTCTTAATAATAGAAAGACTGCAGACATGATGCGTGATGCTGCCTCTCCCTGTCCTGTGTCCATGTCAGATCACAAGCACAGCACAGCAGCTTTCCGCCAGCCCAGCTGTGACTTCAGAGTCCTTCCAGTAACTGCTGTCAATAAAACAGGAGCTGGGCTTTGAGTTAGACTCTGTCTACCATCCCTCAGCTGCCATATGATCAACGATCGTGTAACTTATTTTTGTATGTATGTTAGAAAGTACGTGAGGGCCGGGGTGGCAGCATACAGGACCTCGCTTAGAAGAGGTTTTTACGGTGTGGTTCTATTTTTTTTTTTTTTTTAGTTTCCTGAAGTGGGATCTGTATCCCAGAATGTAAGCTGATAAGGGTGTGTTTTAAGCCTGAACAAATATACTTCAAGCTGAAGTGCTTAATAATTCTAATGACTGTATCTCTAAGCCCTAGGGGTAGAGCAGAATTCCACTATCACAAAGCATGCGAGTCTCCCTGGCTGCTCTCACCTCCACCTGTGTGTCCCTGAGGAACTCAGGGTGAGCATCAGTATTATTCGGGTCAGGGGTCTCCACTGAAACCCAGGCCTTTGGGGGTTTGCTTCATGAGGAGCTGAGAGAACTGCAGTCTTTGCCAGCATTTCTTAATGCTTTGTTTGACTTTTGTGCAATTATATAAGTTCAATTTGGACAAAATGCTGTTACTTTTTAAGGCGCTATTGACTGAAAATAAATACATGGTTCCCAAACAAGGGAACAGCATTTGTTACTGTCATTTTAAAAATAAACTATAAAACAATATAAGAATGTGTGGTTGGTGTTTGTGTGTTATTTTCAAATCTAAAGTTCATAGCTTTAAATGCGACTTTTGTTCTACAAAGTATTTTGTTTTACAAAGCATTCATTGACAGCTGTCACAAAATCATGTTGGCAAACTTGGAATAATCTTATCAGTCATAGAAGGGGGGAACCAATGGATTAGATTTACTCAAGGATGTAACATATAACATGGTGACTATACTTGATAACATTGTATTGTAAAATTGAAATCTGCTGAGAAAGTAGAACTTAAATGTTCTCACACACAAAAAAAGAAAGAAATTTGTGAGGTGATGGATGTGTTAATTAACTTAATGGGAGACATCTTTTCACAATATATACGTGTATCAAATCATCAGGATGTACACTTTAAACATCTTACAGTATTGTCAATTACAGCTTAAGGAAACTGGGCGGGCGGGCAGGGGTTGGGGGCCTTCCCAGATGGCTCAGTGGTTAAGAATCTGCCTGCCAATCAGGAGACATTCAATCCCCAATCCAGGAAGACCTCACGTGCCTTGGAGAAACAAAGCCCCTGCACCACAACTATTGAGCCTGTGCTGAGTCACTTCAGGCGTGTTCGACTCTTTGTGACCCTATGGACACAGGAGTCTCCAGACAGGAATACTGGAGTGGGTTGCCGTGCCATCCTCTAGGGGATCTTCCTGAACCAGGGATCAAACCCACATCCCATATCTCCTGCATTAGCAGCTGGGTTCTTTACCACTAGTGCCACCTGGGAAGCCCCATCTGACCATGTGACTGGTTAAAATCCTTCAGTGGTTTCTCCTCACTGCAGATAAAGACCAAAACTCTTTGCATGGCTCTACCAAACATTCTTGCATGACCTGGTTCATACCAGTGGTAAATGTTTATCAACTGACTCTAGGAGGATAAGGGAATCCCTGGTTGTAGCATTTGCCAATTTCCATGGCATAAATAGGATGATTATGGCCAATTTCAAGATACCAACTTACAGAACTGGGAGAAGAGGCTAACAATTGATTCTTGCACATCTTTGCAGACTCTTATCTCACCGGTTCTCTTCATGTTTGAGCCATTCCAGGCTTCTTTACGAGTGTGCTGTGCATTCTATGCTTGCAGCCCCTCCTGTATGCTGTTGGTTGTACCTGGAATGGCACCTTCCACATCCCTCAGTGTGTGTGAGTGCTGGAGCCAAATTGCATCAGTTTGCAGGAGCAACTGTTAACCTTTTGGGAATTTTGCAGTCTGACTGCTAAAGCTACAAATCAGAACTTGACTTCTTTTTTAAGAACTGGTTTTGTTTGTTTTTAGTATTTATCCATTTGGCTGTGCCAGTTGTTGTACACAGGATCTTTCGTTGTGGCATGCAGACTGTTAGTTGTGGCACATGGGATCCAATGCCCTGAGCAGCGATTGAACCTGGACCCCCAGCATTGGGTGCTTACCATCTTAGTCACTGGGCCACCAAGGGAGTCCCAACAGCTGTTTTGTTTTCTTTACCAGCATACCACTGCATCCAGGCTTCTTTGTCTGGCTCTCCTTCAGTCTCATACCATTTCCTCTAAGAGGACTTCCTCTACCTTCCAGGCAGTCTTTCTGCTTCAAGGCACCCTTTACTTCTCCTTTCCTAAAATTCATTGGAATTATCATTAACTGACTATTGCCTCTTTTGCTACATATGGTAAATTCAATGATGAAAAGGGACTTTTCCAAGTTCTTAGAATATCTAAAGCAATATGATGTAGTTGACACACAGCAGGTTCTGTGAATATTTTAGGAATATTTGTTGAATGAATGAATGAATGGATGGATCAACTGAACAGAGCTAAACTGAACAGCCTATTGCATTGTAAACTAAAATTATGAAGGGTAAGAATCTATATGGGGTCTACAAAAAGTTTACGCAGCAGGAGCTAGTATACAGAAAGGCATGGCCAATCATCACAGCCAGGAAAACATCCAAAGGAGAGACCAGTACATGAGGCTTTCACAGCTTAATGGAACAGCCCCACTGTAGCTCTTCACAGAGCAAACAACTTGCAAACTCCTGCTGCTTCCTCTCCTGTATCTCTACAATACCTTCTTCCAACAAAGTTTAAAACTTTTCAAAATTAAAATACGATTAAGTCACTTTTGGGCTTCCCAGGTGGCGCAGTGGTAAAGAATCCATCTGTCGATGCAGGAGGCACAAGAGACTCGTATTAAATCCCCAGGTCGAGAGGATCCCCTGAAAACGGCAACCTACTGCAGCATCTTGCCTAGAAAACCCCATGGACAGAGGAGCCTGGTGGGCTACAGTCCAGGGGGTTGCAAAGACTCAGACATGACTGAGCACATGTGTGCACACACACGTCACTGTTAGTCCCCTCCCTTACACTGCACCCCTCCAATGCCTTCCAATAACATCTACAATAATATCCCCACCTCATCTGACCCCTACTTGCCTGTCTCCTCTCAACCACCCTCACTCTGTAAGCTTCAAATTTATTCATTCAACACATAGTGGGCACATACAACGGACTGAGCACTGTTCTAAGAGTGTTTGTTATCAATAAAACAATAGGGAATTCCCAGGCTAGGATACCAAGCTTTCACTGCTGAGGGCCCAGGTTCAAACCCTGGTCGGGAAACAAAGATCCCACAACTTGCACAGGGCAGTCAAAAATAAAGAGAATAATAAAATATTCCTTCTCTTGGCCAGACACACAGAAACAATAAATCTAATAAATGAGTAAACAAACAAAAAGTTAGAAGGTACATGTACCATTAAAGGAAAAAGTTCAGTAAAATGAATGGGAAGCATATCATACAGGGTCTTTTAGGCCCTTGCAAGGAATTCAGCTGAAATGTTACTCCTCATAGGGGCCTTATCTAATCACCTATTTTAATATTGCCTCCATCTCCCCTCAGTCTCATGACTTTTTTTGACTTATTGATACCTGCGATTTTCTGATATGTTTGTTGACTTGTATATTATTTCCCTACCAGGTGTTTGACTCCTCATCACTGTATCTCTCCCATTTACAACAGGACTCAGTACATACTCAATGAATTTGTTGAATGAAGATACATATGCCCTCAATTTACTCTGGTTTTCCAATACTCCGGCAGGAAAACAAATAACTGAATTCCTAAAATGGAATCATTAATAAAACTTGCTTTGTACGGTTTCCTCTCACACAAATTTTGTATATTCTTGTCTGGTTAAAGCTGTGGTGGTGTTTCCACAGATTTGTTGTTCTTTACGATTAAGACAAGGAAGCAAATCCTATTTCTTCTGGTTTAACAGTAGAGTCAACACAATCCATCACCCTTCAATTTTAAGAGAAAATATGAGGTTTCAAACAAGATTTAAGAGTGATCGAGCAGAGACATACCTCTGCAGGATTAGAGATGAAAAAGTGGAGCCTGATCTAGAGATGGGAGGGTGACAAAGTACAGGTGCTTTTGCGGTTAAGGAATGATCAGTAACAATAAGTGGCAAACACCTCACACAAATACTTCAAAAAGTGCAGCGACTTCAAATGCGATGATAGCGCAACTAGAGGAAAGAGGGCCGAAATTAAGGAGAAAGATGAGCACTCGTTGAGGAATGAGAAGAGTGTGCTCAAGCGAGTGAAGATGAAATCGTGCACTTTAACCACAGACCCATCCAGGGCGGACTGGTATATTTGGGGTAGGCTGGAGCCGGCACCTCCCAGGCTCCTAAACCTCTTCCGTCCACCTCCTTCATGGGCAGGTGAAGGCAGGGCTGGAGAATGCCTGTTCAGTTCAGTCCTGGGGAGGGCACTGGGCAGGAGGGGAGACCATCTTCCCACTGAATCCTGAGGATTTCCCGGATTGGAATCAGGAAATCGAACGGCCTTTCAGGGAGGGTAAGCACCTCCGAAGGGTTCAGAAGCCGACCAGTATCTGGAAAGCCCAGTGTGAGGTCTCGGGTTCAGCGGCAGCAGGAGGCGGGACGCCCACCCTTGCTCCTTCCCCGGAAGAACGCGACGAGGACCGGCGGGCAGGGGGTGCTGCGCGGCGCCGGGAAACGAGAGGCGGAGCCGGTGCTGC
>NW_011489458.1:696461-697240 GCF_000754665.1 Bison bison bison | reverse complement strand
AGCTGAGAGTGTGGCTGGGGGCTTCCCGGGGAGGGCAACAAGAGCGAGTCCTTTCGAACGTCTCCACCCGGCTCGCTTGCGTCGGCCTGGCCCCGCCCCGCCCTGCCCCGCCCCAGCCACTCCGGCCTCCGCCTCCTCCCGGCTAACGCGGGGTAGGTGTGTGAGGGGGTAGGGTTGGGGGGGGAAACCAGCGCCAGCGCCTTTAAGGGGCGTGGCTACACGCTCCGCCCCTACCTGCCCCTAGCGCGCCAGTGAGGGGTGGGGTGAGGGAGGAGGTGCCAGGGTGGGAGGGGAAGCGAGGCGTGCGCTAGCGCGCAGGCGCAGTAGCCGGCCGACAGCCTTGTGTTTCCAAAATGGCGGCAGCGATGGATGTGGATACCCCGAGCGGCACCAACAGCGGCGCGGGCAAGAAGCGCTTTGAAGTGAAAAAGGTTGGGTCTCGCCAGCGCCTTCCTCGGGGAAGCTAGAGAGGCGCGGATCTGGCTGGCAGGCCCCAGGATGACCGAAGCGCGGAGGAAAGGGCTTCATTTCAGGGCGTTCCTGGGACAGGGTACCAGGAAAGGAAGCCAGGGGGCGGGCCTTAGGATTGATCGGCGTGGCTGCGGCCCACTGTCCGTGGCGGTGTAGGTTTCTTTCAGAGGCTGAGGGGCCAATCACGGAAGTGCTTATTGAGATAGCGCGGTTGCGACTTGGCTGCAAGAGCCAAGCGCTTGAGCTGTCACTGGAGTGGCGGAGGGGTGGGGAAAGAGCGGGTGGGGTGGGTGGAAGGGGGGAGTCGG
>NW_011489458.1:670366-696361 GCF_000754665.1 Bison bison bison | reverse complement strand
ACCCGGGCTGGACATCTCCGTGCCCTGCCCCTGTGCGAAACTTGGAGTCCCTCTGACGGACCACGACCTGGTGTTCGCCTAACCGAGGCCTCCATTAGCCCTCTCCGGCCCTCGCCCCTGCCAAGTTGAAAGTGTCTCGAGTGTAACTCTTGGCTCTTCTAAGAGGTCTGTAGGTTTGTCACAAAGCTGCCCCGGTCCTGCGGTCATATCCAGAAACCCCCTGTCCAAAAAAAAAAAAAGCATGGTGGAATTCGTTAAAAAGAAAATGTGAGCTCAAACCTTGTGTCATTTAGCGAGAGTTGAGTACTAGTTGGGAACGACCTGGTAGAAATGGAAAAGCAGAAATGTGTGGAACGTGTCTTTTTGCATGAAATGCCTTACGGTTGTTTGCAACTGTACAGTTTGGGAGTAAAGTGCCGATTCCCAACTAAGGTAAAACAAATATGTACAAAATGAAGACTCTGAAATAGGGAAGATGTTGTTCCTGCAACATCTGGCTAGACCCTGACAGTTTTCCCCCTCCTGGTGCTTTTTGTCGTTTCATTGTGGGCACTGCATGCTCAGGTACAGCCAGCAGCCATATTGAAGAATAGGATTTTTTTTTTCCCCTCCAAGTTGAAGCTGTCGTGTGAAAAGTACTGAAGAAGTTACCAGACACTGAGAATTAGGCTGGAAAGAGATGCAGGTTTAGGAAGTGGCACCAGATTCGTGGATGAAAAGGAGTTTGGGAATATTTATAATTGCGGAAGTCAGAAGGTTGAGTTACTTAAATGCTACTTTTAGATAAACTCTTGCGGAAATTAATATAATAGTCTAAGCAGATAGGAAACAAAATTGTAAAGTTTGTTGTGCAATTATCTTCTAAGACTTAAGTGATGACCTTGGTGTGTACTGACACTGGGTGATTGGTTATCCGCTTATCTCATGATTACCCGTTTTATGATCCAGTCATCATTTTAGTTCATTCTGTTCCTTGCTTTCCCCTATTCCTGGTTCCAGAGTTGCCTTGAAGAGCAGATACTCATTTATACAGACATTGAGCTCTCCTGCAACTGCCAGGAGAGCCTGCGCAATAATTCAGGTTTGTGATTATTAGACCTAAAACAGGCACTTAAACATCTTTCCTGATCTGTTTACATTGACATGGCCACCTAAACTGTAGGTAAAAATTAAAAGATGACATTCATTTCTGTGTTCATATACTCAACTGTTGGGAGAATGGGTGTGCATAGTGTAGCCCTTGCTCTCTGAAATAATAAATGAGAGTAAGGTGATATCCAGCAGCTCTTTTGTTTAGTGGCCCTTGTAGCCAAAAAGATGATAAGTGCAGCATGAAATCCTAGAGCGTGTGTGTGGTTTGTGTCGTGTGTGTGTCTATGTTACGAGGAGTGGAGTGCATTGTTCTCCCTTTTCTCTTTGCAGTGGAATGCAGTAGCCCTCTGGGCCTGGGATATTGTGGTTGATAACTGTGCCATCTGCAGGAACCACATTATGGATCTTTGTAAGTAATTGAAGGAGGATGGGGGGGAGTTGAAAAGGTTACAGAGATTGCGGCTATCCTGATGTGACCAATTTTCTTCTCCACAAAGAAATATAGTCAGAGCATTTGGGGCCTTCTACATCTAGTTTCAAATAAAGTAGCTTTTTATGATATCCTGCAGGCATACCCATCTCTCAGAATAAATCTGCTCAACCTAAAGATGGCAGGGCCACATTTAGAATGAATTGTGGACACCCAGGTCCTGTTGACTATATCCTATTTCCCATCATGTAACCACACTCAAAGGCAAAAACAGTGAAGGAAAGAAAATTAACTTTGAGCTAAAACGTTCTGTCCAGCACTAGTTTTTGCTGGGGGAAATTTATGACGAAAAGAGGCCCAAGAGTGGATTTTCAGTGTTAGCCCCAAATGTAGTGAGAGGACATCACTGCCGACACCTCGGTAGTCAGTTCATTGCTCTAAAGAAATTTCATTTCAATTTCCACATATTTCATTACACATAGTGGGCAACACGTAGCAGGTTTGGTTTAATTGTTGATGGAAGTTAGTATCCTTAGAGTAACGGGCCAGAATGTTGGTCACACCAGGAACAGTCCTTTTTTCATCCAGATACTAAAATGGTTTGATTGAAATCAGAAATAGCGCAAAGAATGTGCAGCTTTCTAGAATTGAAGTTGTAACTTAGTTTTAAATGACTTACCTGTCTCTTCGGCTTTCTCTTGAGCCGCTGTCCTGCTTTACTCTGGTAGTTCCTCTGACTTTCTCTCCATTCTTGAAGTGCCCATGCTCTTGTTTAGAACCCTTATATATCCTGTTTGAATCTTCTCCATCTCTTCTCTACCACTCTCCACCTATCTTTATCTGACTCAGCACTGTCTAAGTGTAAGTCAAAAATGCAGGCGCATACATAATTTAACGTTTTCTGATACTCATATTAATAAACAGATGATTTGTATTTTATCCTATATCCAGGATACTTTAAATTTCAACATGTAATCAATATTTTAAAGCGAAATATTTTACTTTTTGTCTTTTTTGTACTAAGTTTTCAAGTGCATTTTACACTTCCAGTGCGTCTCATTTCAGACTAGCCACATTTCAGGTGCTCAATAGCCGTACGTGGCCAGGGCTACTTATTAGGTCATGCAGAACTAACCCCTAGTTGGTCTTCAGATCTCACCTTAAACTTGCTCATAGACGTTTTCCCTGACCGTACTTACATACACACAAACACAAGCTTGAACAGTTCTATTCAGTGTTTCCAAGATGTCCTGTAGTTTCCTTTGAGATTCTGTGGCAGTCATTTAACTTAGTTGGCTCTTTATAATTCCATGTTGTTTACAGCTGTGTTCCTGCATCGGGCGTAGTGTTCTAGTACATAGTAGTTTCTCCCTAGGTGCTTGCTCTGTGAAGAACAGAAACAAACGGGACCAGTCTGTGATCACTGCAACTTGGAAAGCACAAAGCAAATATTTTGCGTTGGAAAGTAGTCTTGGTCTGTGTTGGTTGTTTACTGCCCTTGGTGTCTGAGTTTTGACCCTGTTTTAACACTTTTTCACACAACAGTCAAAGCAGATCAGCAGCTACCATGATGTTTAATGGAGATAGAAAAGACCCATCACAGAAAAACACATGCACGGTTTTACATGTGCTTGGGTGGGGTTTTTGATTACATGCTTGCCCTTTTTTTGGGGGGGGGGAGGGGGGCCTGTGCATTTTCACAAGGAGTTGTTCCCAGAGAAAATTTTAGTTTCTTGAGGCTCTCTTCTATAAATACTTAATGATTTTATATAATCCTGACTTTTTTTTTTTAACTTCTTGTGATTAAGTCATTGTGTGTCTCTGGTTGCAAGAGAATGTACTTCTTGAGAAGACAGTGACAGACAAAGGCCATTGATACCGTCTTCTCTTAGTGTTGAACGCTTGAGGGGTTGATGTGGGCTCTTAGGTAGACACCTGCTTTATCATATATTTTAAATGTTGGGTGCAGAAGGAGAGCATTGAACTCCTATAACAAAGTGATTTCACGTCGTGTGTTTTATTATTTGATGAATATTCACACCCTGGGCATTTTGCAAGGCTCCAGGATAAAACAGCATCTGGGCTCGGGTCTCTACCCTTATGAAACATAGCCTTCTGCTTATTACAGACACTAAAGAGAAATCTGGTCGCCACAACTAGACTTGTCTTCCTTTCAAAAATGAATTATGGTTCTTGTAAAAAAAACTTTTCGTTAAAGATGAAAATAAGAATCTTGATTTAGCAGTGGCCATTTTCTAACAAATTCCGGCCTGGCGTTAAATGAATAATTATATACATAGTTGTAAATAAATGAGTAATTATGGCTGAGCTCCAGTTGAACCCACCTGCAAAGCATTCTCGGTCTGAAGACTTCCCTTTTGGCCTCCAGATTGATACTGTATGTCCTACTATGGCCTCGGACTTCACTTTGCATTACCCTGCTTCTTGGTGCTTTTAAGAGTTGCTGAAAAATGCAATCTGCTAGGTGTCATTTTCTCCATTACCTCTGGTAATCTTGTCCCAGATAAAAGGTTGTCCAGAAGTGCTTAGACCCAGCCTTTGCCCATAAGTTAGTCTTTTCCTAAAACCACAAAAACCTAAAACCGCAAAAAAGATCCATCAGTGTTTTCAAAGGGTGAAATCTCTTCACTTCCGGGAAGAAGCTGTTGCTTCTTTAGCAGTCCTCTGGTGGTGATGGCCCTTGTATTCAAGTCCTCAAGCTTTGTAAGTCACATGAAATACACTTCTGCCTTTGCAGGGGTCTGATAAGAACCTGTTGCATGCTGCTTTTTTGTCTGCTTTAGGCTGACAGTGAGCAATTTCTTCCCCTGTTTAAGCAAACGACTAAACCCCTATGCTCACTCTCTGAGCCGAAAGCTTGAAACCATTTTATCTTTGAGGACACTTTAGTAATTTTTCATGCCGTATCCCCTTTTATCTGGCATTCTAGATCGCAGTCCTATTTCTGCTTTTTAAAATTATTGTTAAAGTGTAGCTGACTTAGAATATTTTATTAGTTTCAGGTGTACAACCTAGTGATTAAAGTATAGTGTGTACTCCCTTTGACGTTATTATAAAATGTTTGCTATATTCCCTGTGCTGTACAGTTTATTGTTGTTCTTTGTTAAGAATTTTCTGATAAAGAATAGATACATATTTGGCCCCCATTCTCTCTATTTATAGAAGCCATTTTTGTTTCCTTATTCAAGTACTGAGAGCCTAGTTTGCACTTGGCATAGAAAGACAGCCCCCTAAACATATGTAGGCCTAGAAAAATTTAAACATGGTAATATACTTTGAAAGAGTTTCATTATTAAATAGTAATAATTGTGCCTCTTACTTAGCTAATTTCTTAATGCATGGTCCACATCTAAGTGAGAGGATTCCACTTGAAGAACATCAGATTTTCTTTTCTCTGCCATCTCTTTGAACAGGGTACATTCACAGACCCCATGCATTCTTTTTTTTTTTTTAAATATTTTAAAATCTTCATTTATTTATTGGGCTATACCAGGTCTTAGTTGCAACATGTGGGATCTAGTCCCCTGACCAGGAATCAAACCAGGCCCCCTGCATTGGGAACACAAAGTCTCAGCCACTGGCCCACCAGGGAAGTTCCCACTATGTATTTTTGAATATATGACATAGACCCTAGGTTCTCCACTTTTTTCAGAAGGAAAACCAGTTACTCTCTTTAAACTGAATCTGGGTAGCAAAGAAGTTCTGTGATTTCAGATCCTTTGCCATTCATATTTTTGAAGGATGGGGAAAAGCATTATTATGTTATATATCACTTCCCAAGACCAAGTTAACATCTCAGCATTATTTTCTTACAGTTTTACTATCTTCCACCTATGAAAGTTTGAAATAATTGCCTCCTATTAAATAGTCTTTCCCGAAGCTTTTTATTCATCAGAAAGAAGACTCCATTTAGTTACCACCTTCAGAGAAAGCAAATTACACGTTAGTAATTTTTGTTCTTGGAATATTTATCCCCAATAGAGCTTTACTCATCCTTTCTTGATCTCAGTCAAATTTTCATTCCATTTAAGTTCTCTCCCTTCCCCCTCTAAAATGGATATTCGGGTAGTTTGCAGTAATTTGTTCCACTCACTGGTCAGAAATGTCTCGGGACAGTAAGCATCACAGCTGGTGACCCCAATTCTCCAACCTGTCGGCCTCACAAACTTGGTGTGCTGACAACGCTTTGAGGACCTGAGTTCTGATGTCCTCGCACAGAGCATCCGCAGCCCTCTACACCCCTTTTATTTGCTCTGTCCCAGCTCCATGTGTCTGCCTGACTCCTTCAGGGACTGGAGCTTGTCACTGAGGCTTTCATGTGGCAAACCTGGGTGGTGTAAGGGCCCAACAGCAAACATTCACCCCGCGTAGAGAAGATGCCAGTTCTCAGAACACCAAGAGTTAGGAGGTGGCTTTAAAAATTTACTAAATTTACCACATTATGAGGAATCACTGTCATTTGGACAAGTCAGGTCACGTTGAGACTTAGAAAGCGCCCTTTGCTGCGTTGCTCTGTTTTTGAATCAGGGGAGGAATTCTTTGCAAAGCGTGCTGTTAAGTCAGCTCTGCCTTCTCTGTTCATCACACCTTTCCACATTCATTAAAAAACAATTATGACTAATTAACCACTTGAGATTCTGTTCCCGTTGAGGCCATCATCATCACCCCCTGCCCTGTCATGTCCTCACGTGTGGGTAGAGCCACTGGAGGTCAAAGGTGGTTGCTCGTGGGGCCAGTGATCGTGTCGCTCTTGTTCCCACAGGCATAGAATGTCAAGCCAACCAGGCGTCCGCTACTTCTGAAGAGTGCACCGTGGCGTGGGGCGTCTGTAACGTAAGGCAATATCTTTTCCTCCCAGCATGGCTTGTACCGCTTCTCCTGCCTGCCCATCTTGTAACTAGGGAAAAAAAGACTAGCCCACCTTTCTCCACAAAGGTACACAGATAGCAAAAAAAAAAAAGGCATATAAAACCATTGTACTATTCACCTGTAAAAAGTATTAGTTAAGAGGCAGCAGTTTGTCTCAACTATGAAGTATACCAGCATCCGCAGCAACATTGTTGGGCTTTATCTTTGAGAATTGACTTCAAAGCCTACGGCACAATCGTTGGAACATTATGTTAGTGGAAATCTGTACTTTCTTACCAGATTTTCTTAAAGGCTGAGTGTCTTGTGGAACTAAGTTAGGTGAATAAATTGAGCATTCCTGTGTATGTTGCTGGGGGGTCGGGGTGGAGGGGGCAGATGTACCAAGTTAGCATTTGGGTTTTTTTTTAAATGTGCTTCATGACAGAAATGTTTTGTGCAGCCTCGTTGGACTGAATGTACAGCCTTCCAGGGAGTGACAGCTGTGAAGGATAATAGACATGAAATATGTTATTTCCAGCACGTTAAAAATTCATCCTTATAGCCATGTAGTCCCAGTCATATGAGCTAAAAATGTCCTGTCCGGGTGTCCTGTGCCCAGGGGACAGAGAGCTCCCAGCATGACACAGGCCTAAGAAGCCACACTCGAGTCAGACCACCACTCCCTGTCTCTGTGACTGACTTGCTAGGCAGCTGCGGGCAAGGTATTGGCCCCTCTAAGCCTCATATGAAGTGGAGCTGTTAGTATACTGCTTAGCATCATAATCAGGATGAAATGATTTTATGTTTAAAAAAAGATGCTTAGAGGAGTTCAGGGTTTGGGTGGGGCATGAGCCACCCATCTTGCATGGCCCTGCAATAAACCTTTTTCTCTGCTCAAAAAAAAGTGCCTAGAATACCTCCTGCAGGTCCCTTTGGCAGTCTCACAGTAGCTCCTGTTGGTCAAGGGACTGCATGTGCCACCTTCGAGGATAAAGAATAAAGCATATTGGGCTCTTGGCTCTCTGTGGCATCCAGGTGTAGAGTGAGAACCATGTCACTTTGTGGTGGAAGGAAAAGCAGTGCGCTGCTCCTTAAATTTGACTCAGGAGAGTCACACTCAGAGAACCTGCCACCAGGAAGAGCAGCAGGTGTGCCTGAAGCCTTGGACTAGTCCTGGGTTCCCGGGTTGGGTCTTCTATGACACTGACTGGCTCTGTGAATTAGGCACGTCACTTAACTCATCTGGGCTTCAGTTTCACGTCTGTAAAATGAAGATGGTGATACCCGTCACACTTGGCAGGGTTGCTGCAGGCTCCAGTGAGGTGATAGGTGTTCATAGCCCTCCTGTTAAGTGTAAAGCACGAGGCAGTGCGTTTTGAGGCTGCTGGGTACGTCCATTGATAGGTCTTAGATTGTTGGCAGGAGGAAAGCTGGGATCGAGGATGTTCAGGGGTGCTGTCCTGGCCCAGCAGCCTCATTTGCAGCCCCTCTTTCCCTCCGTCTTCAGGGTGGGGCGCAAGTACAAGGACCCTGAACACTGGCAAAGAGCCTAGTGGGGCAGCTGGGAGGGAGAAGGGGGTCCTGAATGCCCTTAGGTGAGCCTGTCCCCATTGCCTGGGGATTGAAAAAATGCCTCCATTTTCTGCCCTTTGGAAATGTTGTTTTTCCTCTTTTTCACCGTAAGTCAGGTGAGCATCAGGACGAAAAGGATCTTGCAAAGGGCCGTCACTTTGGGAGTCTTTGTCCCTCTGAGTAGCCCCAGTGCACTAGTATGGACTCTAGTCTTCATCACTGCATTCTGTTTCTGTCTGTGTGGAAAGTCAGTTTTCACAGATGATAATCCACATTATGATTCTTTAAGTTCCATGCATGTTTGGGTAGACACACTGACCAGGTTTCAGGGCTGTAAGCCAGGCCTGCCCAAACTTTCATTGTGTGTTGGGGTGTCAGCACTTCTCCCCAGTCGCCACCTCAGCCGACCCGTCGTGGCTCAGATGCAGGGACCCTTGTTGCTCCATCCTGATGCTGCTCACACGAGCAGGGCTGGAGGATAAGCATCATTGCAGAAGTGCTGTGGTCAGCATCTGCATGTCCCTAACACGCACAGACTTTGCTTTTCCCCAAACCCGAAGGCCAACCCCTCATTCCCTGTCAGCGCCCAGCGTTCTTGGTGCTTTCGCCCTTTTACTTCCCATCTGGATCATGGAACCAGCCCTTTGATGCTCTTCCAGCTGCTTGCATGCAGAATGCCCATCACACTGCTTCCTCTTACCCTGATTTTTTTTATCTGATTCCTTTTTTAAGACAAAGTCTCACCCACTACTAGAGGCTTGTTGAGTACCAAGCTTTTGTAATATCAATGCCTCTATGAGCAAATCTGCAAATACAGTCCTTTGGGCAGTGTTGAGCTGGGTGTGGAAGGTCGGGGACGTGCCCATCGCAGTTCTGGGTGGTTGGCGGGAGTGATGCACTGCCATGTGCTAAGGAGAACCCTCTCCTCCTGGGGTTCCCTTCTCCAGGATGGGGAGGGAGCTGGAGACCAAGAGTGGGCAATTTGAAATGTGCGGATGATTGAGGGCCTCCTTTTGCCTGTGTGTGAGGAAAGCAAGCCTCCCGTCCAGGCCGACAAGACCCAGGGAGCCCCACTCCATCTTACCTTAGGAAAGGGGAAGAGACCTCATTGCGTGAACACCCACCATGCGTCCTAAACGTGTGCTTCATTTGGTAGGAACGAAGCCTCGCAAACGTTTCGTGGGCCGTGGCCTGGTACCTAACCGGGTGTAACCCCTCGTAGACTTCTTGTCTCCCATTGTGTGTTGCCTTCCTTGGTTCTCCAGCCGCTGTATATCACCACCCTGCTCCCCTTGAGACGTATTGTCCGTAGACGGCTGAGCCTGCACAGAATTATTTTTAATAAAATGTATCTTTTCTTCCAGCATGCTTTTCACTTCCACTGCATCTCTCGCTGGCTCAAAACACGGCAGGTGTGTCCGTTGGACAACAGAGAGTGGGAATTCCAAAAGTAGGTGTCCCTGGCTGTTTCCACTTTGTACGTAAGGTTGGGCTGTGTGGTCAGTGCCATTCTTGGACTCACGTCAAGCTGGAGGGTGCACAGTTTTAGAAGATGAAGACATAAAACATGCTCGGTTCGTAAACTAGCTTTCGGTTAGACAAGGACTCGTGTCTGTTTAAAACGCATAAGGTGAACCAACATTAGAAACTTGCAGCCTAGAGTTTGCCAGCCATCTAGGTAGGGTCTTTGGACGTAGTAGTAGAAGCTTGCAAATTCTCATTTTGCAAGCTATTAAATATTTCCACAATCACATCAATAATAAGGCTCCAGGGGCTAACTAATGTCACCTGTCTTTGCTTTGGGCTAGAATTATATCATGTTTCATTGGTTTATCTCACAGGGATTAATTCTGATACAGGGTTTATGGCTATCTCAACTAAATCATTATTGTTGCTGCTGTTAATTGTAGTAGCGTGTAATTAATACATGGCATGCAAATTTTCAAAAATTCAAATGGTCAGTCTGGACTAGTAATTCCTAAAAGAGGAATTTCTGGTTTAAGAGTATGTATGTTTCTATTTTTTGATAGTGTCAGATTTTTTCCTTTCCCAAGAATATGTACTAATTCACAGCCCCTACAAACAGTGAAGCAGAAGACTGCATTCTCCATTTCTTGCCAGTGCTCTGTTATCAGACGTTTTCATCTTAGCTACTGACAGGTGAAAATCAGTTTTCAATTGTATATTTTAAAACTTTGAGTAAAGTTGGGCCGCTTTTCATGTTTTTATGCCTGTTGTGTTTTTCTGTGAAACACTTTTTTATCTGTTGAATTTTCAGTTAATTTATCAAATTTTTAACGGAAAGGGGGATTTTCGAAGTTCTCGAGAGGCCTTTGTAATTGACTGTGCCGTGGAGCAGGCTCAGGGTGCCGTTTCGGACCAAAACTGTCTCACGTAGCCCGTATGCGTGCCCAGGGCTGAGCCTAAGAAGTGGGGGTGTGAAGAGTCCCCCTGCTGGGCTTGGCCCTGTCGCTTTATCCAGCTGGTGACTTTGCCTGGCTGTGGTTATGAGTGCCCTGGGAAAACAAATTCATAAGAAGCAAATTTCATTTCAGCATGCTTTAATCTGATGGATAACTTCCAGGTTATTCTCACTAACAAGCTGGAGCTCTACCCTGTGAGGACTTTTTTAGAGAATATTTAAGCGAATTTCTTATAAGGAGTGCTTAAAGAATCTAGCAGCCTTTCAGGGTGATGGCAACAGTGATGCAGAGTTCTGGTGCCCTGGTCTCCATCTGTGTAACGAAGTATTTTCATCAGAGGCGAACTACCCGCTAAGAACCAGGACAAAAGATTAAGATAATAATGGATTCTGTGTTCAAGAAATCTTATATGTGGAAAAAATGTCCTGTCATTGGTTATAATCTTTCTGGAGCCAAATTTTGGCCTCTGGGGAAATCAGAAAGGCCCTGAGATCCACACCTAGTTTCTCGACAGTTCTCTTTCTGCGGTGCTCAGTGGACTCAGGGCTGTCATTGGAACTGGTGATAGATTTTGACACTGAAGGCTGTTCGGTTACTGTTCTCTGTACGAGCCTTACCCTAAACTAGCCCGAGTACGGGAGTTGAGGGGAAGAGGCGGCCCACAGGGAGGGGGGCAGAGGATTCAAGCTGTCTTAGCCATTTACTGGCCATCAGGTGCAGCTCCCTTTCACAAGCATCAGCTGTGACTCCTCCCTGTTACTGCCCTGCATCTGCCTGGCACCTGGAAAGAGTCAGGCGGGTACAGTTGAGTGGGGGACCATCACTATGAAGAGGGTGGTAGGGACAATGTTACAGGAGGCTGGTAGGCTGAAACGGGCAGAGACCAGGGTTGTAACCCAGTCTTCAAAGTTTTAACCAGATTGGCGGATATATTTTTAGCAGGTGTTACAGTCTCAAACAGGGAATCACAATAAGGAATGAATTAATAATTTACTTTGTCTTCCAGGTATGGGCACTAGAAAAAGAGAATTCTTCGATCAAGCTCAACTGTTTTTTTGTTATCCACTGAATGACTTGCCCTCCTGTTACTTAATTATAAGTTAGATAGAACCGTGTCTCTTCTGCTTTGTCTTTTCAGTTTGCTATTCCGGCAGCCATACTGTATTCTGTGTCAAATAAAATCCAGTTGGATTCTAGAACAGACGCTGTCTCTTGTGTATGTGCAAAAAGTGAATGCAAGTAAAGAGCCCTCCCGCCCCTTTCTAGGGTGGAAGGCCAGGTTTTGAAAGTGAGACGTTTGTTCATCAGAGCCAAAGCAGGATCGTCCTGCGAGCACGTCGCTTGGTCTCGAGGAAGCCTGGTCCACAGCCTGGCTGCTGATGGTGATCTTTGGGCGAGTGGTCTCTCTGCTCCGAGCTCTTCCTCCTCCGTGAAGTGGCTGCCAAGGACTAAACAGGATCATCTGGGCACAGAAAGAGGCCTTATAAACTGTGAGAACGCTGTTCAGGTGTTAACTTTGTGTATGACGTGTCGCTTTCTCAGTTTAGTTTAGAAAAGTTAACTTGAAAAAAAATTAATGTTATCTTGGCTGGCAGTGGAGTAATGTGTGAACTCAAATTGGAAATCAGTGTCATTTAGAGTTAACGGGAGAATTCAGGTTTCCCTTCTCCACCACCACCCTTTGTAATTTGTTTAAAATGCCTTGGCCGTGAACGGAACTGCCAGTTTTAACACTACTTCAGTCTCTTAGCCTTTAAGAGGAGGGTTAATTTACTGCAGTGATTCTCAAAGTGTGTGCTGAGGACTTGTGGGAGTAATAGAAACACTTTCAGGAGGTTCACGAAGTTCCTTTTCTGGCTGCATGTCTGTAAAAGGCCAGTTTTTCTTTTTTTCCTTCAACCAAAGCAACGTATTGAATGAAGACGCAGAGCAGCGAATCCAGCTGTCTTCTGCTAAGTCAGATATAAAAAAGATTTGCAAAAATGTAAAACGGTGCCACTCTTCTAACTTCTGTTTTGAAAAACTAACTTTGAATAAAAATATTTATGTTAACGTGATGGATTTTTGTTCTTTTAAAGTCTTTTAAATGTCTCAGTTTGATTTCCACAGTGGTAAATATCTGTAGATGCAAGTCCCATAAAAACTCTTTGGTTTCGTCAGTGTTTAAGGTCATAAGGGGATCCTGAGACTCAAAAGTTTGAGAACCTCTAGCTTAGTAAGTAAGAACTTTGAGGTCCAGCCTGGGTGGAACCCAGCTTCCCCACTTGGCCGCCAACTGTGCAGGTGCTCAGGGCCAGGCGGCTGGTGCCGTCGATGTTCCTTCCACCCTCGGCAGAAATCACCTCCTTTAAACCCCTTTCCGGTGGTCATTCACACTGCAGGAACACTTCAGCGATGCAGAAGAACGGTTTTCACATAGCTGGCGTCACATATTTGCAGAGTTCTGCCTGGGTATCCATAAGGACCCTTGTTTGCAGAGCAGCCAACTCCAGCTTCTGCTTAGGTCATGGAATGTTTGTGAGGGCCAGGGGGCTGTGTCCTCTGAAAGGAGAAAGGGACACAGAGGGGCTGGACATAAGAATGAATAACTAGAACCAGGGCATCCCTGCTGGGATTCTATCGCTCTTTCACAAAGACCAGCTGCTTTTTTTGGCTATGCTTATAGCTTGTGGGATCTGGAGTCCCTGACCAGGGATCAAACCTTCGCCTGATTAATGGAGGTGCAACTCTTCAATTCCTGAAGCCACAGGCATTCAGAGGCATCTGAGCTCTCCCTTCACCTCTGCATCTAAGTAGTCATTAAACTCCATTCACCTGCAGCACTCACTGCAACCTGCACCCTCTTCTCCATTCCCATCACCACTGACAGCACAAGCTGTCTTCATTTTCCTCTAAAACAATTGCAGTTCTCCAACTGTTATCGTTAGTCTCCTTCTACAACCTGAAACAAATCTTTAACTTGACTGATGCCCCTTCCACTAGCTGGGAAATCTTTACCTTGATGGACAGAGTTCACTTCCCATTGTAGACGAGTGTGCCTCATCCCGGCTCCTCCGGCTTCCAAGCAGCTGGAGAGGTAGGGTACCCCACCTCCATCAGAGACACTCGGGCTGCCATCCTTTCTGGCTGTGGGCAGCAGCACTGGCAGCACCCAAGGCCCAGTGCAGACAGCCAAATGGGTTGTGACAGCTGGTGTTTAATAGCCTCAATAGCCAGCACCTTCCCAGACCAGTTTTGTGGCATCATTTTGGCTGTGCTCCCAGTTGCTGCCCATTTTCCGAGCCTGATTCTCCAACATGCCCTGTGCTGCGGTGAGCTCTCCAACATTTCTTACCGTATCCAGTCTGCTGCAACGATCACCCAGGCCTTTGGTTCTCAACTGTCATCATTAATCCCCTCCTGCCCCTGCCAGGTACGTCTACACTGTTTCCTTATTCATTCTCAAAATAGTCCTAAAAAGCCCATCATTTTATGAAAATGTCATCTGACATTTTTTATTCACTTCTTCAGCCAACAGAACACTCTTCTGAGAGTCCTTTGCCTGTCTTTTCTCTTCTCGGTTTTTGTCCCCTATTTGATCAGTTTGTTTTTTCGCTGCACTGCTTGGCATGTGGGATCTTAGTTCCCTGACCAGGGATTGAACCCCTTCCCCTGAAGCAAGGAGTCATTAACCATTAGACCACCAGGGAAGTCCCTCTTGTGATATTTTTTCCTTCAATGCCTTTTATTTTCTTCCTGCTTGGACCAATTTTTCAGCCTACTGTTGAAACACCTTTTGAGGGCCTCTTGTCCCCACTGAGGCCACTGCCCTGCCCTCTTACTTGGGTCTTCACCCCATGGCATACAGAGCCTCACACGACCTGTAACCGCAAAGCACATCCCCATCTCTGTTCCTCTCTTTCCAGCCTGGCATGAGCTCCTCTGACCTCATCCCAGTGCCATGTGGAAGCTTCAGCTGGATTTGCTTGAACCTCCGTCCTTCCAAGAATACCTCCTGCCCAATCCAGTCCCCCTCCCTACTCCCTTGTCTCAGTGCCGGGTTACCTGAGAGGCTAGCCCTCCCCCAGACTCCTCTAAACAGGGTCAGGGCCCCTGCCTCCCTTTAGGGCCTCCAGCATCATAGTGTCCTCTTTTCTCCGAACTTTTTGAAATCTCCCCCAAAGTGAGACCATATTTCTAGCTAAACCCAGGCTATGATGAAGTCTGAAACAGCGTGGTGTCTTTCACCAAAGTGTCCCCTTTCTTCTACTTTCTTCAGAGCAACCTCAGAGTAGCAATTTTTCAAACTAATTGTTTCTACATTTTGCGTTCTGAGACATGAAACTAACCATTACACAAAAGTAGAGCCTATCATCCTATACTTAGCAGAGAATGGAACTATTTTCAGATGCCTTGATAATTATTCTATGTTCTGCCAAACAAACTCCTTCTGGAAGTGATAGCCTCTATCTTGCTCAGAGACACTGATATCCAGACAAACAGTCTAGAAACATTAAACTCATCTTTAATGTCACCTCAACCCTCATCCCAAATATCCATGTGTATACTGTGTCCTATCTATTATACTTCAATTTTGCATCTCTCAAATCCACTTTTGTCCACTCTGTCTCCACTATTCATGCCTTGATCATCATCTGGATTGTTGAAATGTGTCCCTTATTCCCTTCACCTACAAGATTTAGGAGCCCTTATAATAGAAAGTGGCTTCCCAGGTGATGTTAGAGATAAATAACCCTCCTGTCAATGCAGGAGACTTAAAAGATGCAGGTTCGGTCCCTGGGTCGGGAAGACCCCCTGCAGAAGGAAATAGCAACCCATCCCAGTATTCTTGCCTGGAGAATCCCGTGGACAGAGGAGCCTGGTGGGCCACAGTCCATGGGGTCACAAAGAGTCAGACAGGACTGAAGCAACTTAGCACGAATGCATGGGGCTTCCCTCATAGCTCAGTTGGTAAAGAATCCACCTGCGAAGCAGGAGACCCTGCTTCAATTCCTGGGTCAGGAACATCCCCTGGAGAAGGAATAGGCTACCCACTCCAGTATTCTTGGGTTTCCCTTGTGGCTCAGCTGGTAAAGAATCTGCCTGCAATGCAGGAGACCCGGGTTTGATCCTGGGTTGAGAAGATCCCCTGGAAAAGGGAAAGGCTACCCACTCCAGTATTCTGGCCTGGAGAATTCCATTGACTATGCAGTCCATGGGGTCGCAGAGTTGGACACGACTGAGCGACTTCCACTTCACTTCACTTCATGCACATGATAAAAAGTATCATAAAAGAATAACCCAAGGACTTCCCTTGGTTTATTAGTCCAGTGGTTAAGTCTTCACCTTACAGTGTGGGAGGTACAGGTTCGACCCCTCGAGGTCAAAAAATCAAAACATAAAACAAAAAGAGTAATGCAACAAATTCAATTAGACTTTTAAAATAACCCACATTGCCAGTCAGAATGGCTGCGATCCAAAAGTCTACAAGCAATAAATGCTGGAGAGGGTGTGGGGAAAAGAGAACCTTCTTACACTGTTGGTGGGAATTCAAACTAGTACAGCCACTCTGGAGAACAGTGTGGAGATTCCTTAAAAAACTGGAAATAGAACTGCCTTATGATCCAGCAATCCCACTGCTGGGCATACACACGGAGGAAACCAGAAGGGAAAGAGACACGTGTACCCCAATGTTCATCGCAGCACTGTTTATAATAGCCAGGACATGGAAGCAACCTAGATGTCCATCAGCAGATGAATGGATAAGAAAGCTATGGTACATATACATACATATGGAGTATTACTCAGCCATTAAAAAGAATACATTTGAATCAGTTCTAATGAGGTGGATGAAACTGGAGCCTATTATACTGAGTGAAGTAAGCCAGAAAGAAAAACACCAATACAGTATACTAACGCATATATATGGAATTTAGAAAGATGGTAACAATAACCCTGTATACAAGACAGCAAAAGAGACACTGATGTATAGAACAGTCTTATGGACTCTGTGGGAGAGGGAGAGGGTGGGAAGATTTGGGAGAATGACATTGAAACATGTATAATATCATGTATGAAACGAGTCGCCAGTCCAGGTTCGATGCACGATACTGGATGCTTGGGGCTGGTGCACTGGGACGACCCAGAGGGATGGTATGGGGAGGGAGGAGGGAGGAGGGTTCAAGATGGGGAACACATGTATACCTGTGGCAGATTCATTTCAATATCTGGCAAAACCAATACAATATTATAAAGTTTAAAAATAAAATAAAATTTAAAAAAATAAATAAATAAAATAAAATAACCCACATTAAAAAAAAAGAAAAGAATAATCCAGAAGGTCCAGTTTTATGTCATCTAAAGATTTTGCCCCTTCAACAAACTCATGTTCTCTGACTCTTCTGAGCTGTATTCTCAAGAGTCTGCAGAAGGCATCTTCATTCATTCAAAACTGTTGGGGAACAAGGCAAAGATGAAGGAGCATACATTTGCCAACAATTTCTTTCTTTACACCACAAATGTTTAAATCTCACCGAATTTCAAAACTTCACAAAAATACAACTGCCTAGAAATAAACATGTAGACATGCTCTAACACTAATCAAATGGAATACTAATTGTAAGATGGAACTTTAATAGGGTAGAATATTTTCTTTAATTGTGAAAACTGATAAGAAATGCGTAAAAGCATTTATTATGTGATGCCAAAAGGAAATAGAATTATTATGGGCATCGTGACTGCCCATGTAGCATATTTGACAATATACTCCAGTAAAAAACATAGATAATATGCAAAATGAGATTGCTGTTAGGTATATTAAATTGTGGATCATTTATCACCATGTTTTGTTTGTTTTTTGCTATGTTTCCTCTTGCATTTAAAGGGGAAATAATAAGGAAAAGGGGGGCTTCCCTTGTGGCTCAGTGCTGAAAAAAAAAATTGGCCTGACAATTCAAGAGACTCAGGTTTGATCCCCAGTCCAGGAATATCCCACGTGCCGCAGAGCAACTAAGTCCAAGAGCCACAAGTATGCTGTAGCATCTGGGAGCTACAACTACTGAAGCCCACGTGCCTAGAACTCTGAAGCCCACGTGCCTAGAACTCTGAAGCCCACGTGCCTAGAACCCTGAAACCCAGGTGCCTAGAGCCATGAAGCCCACGTGCCTAGAACTCTGAAACAAGAGAAGCCACACAAGGAGAAGCCCGAGCACCACAGCTGGACAGTAGCCCCCGCTCACCACAAGTAGAGAGAAAGCCTGAGCAGCAACAAAGACCCAGCCAACCAAAAGTAAAAGAAATTTAAAATAATTTTTTAAAAAATAAAATAAGAAAAAGAAGAATTCCCCCTCCCCCTAACCCCACCAAGATGCTAAGTTGTCTTCAGACTCCGGAAGGCTCCACTTACCAAGATCAGTGACTCAAACTGCGGAAGCATGATCCTCAAAATTCACGATTTCCATCATGTTCTCATATATACAACCTCATCTGATCTTCCTAACCACTGCCTCTCTCAGATCTTTGCTTCTGAACAAAGTCAGTGGCTGGGTTCCTTGTCTCCACTCCCAACCCAGCACATCTTGGAGACACCTGAGACTATGTTCAGCTCCCTTGTGTCATACTGACAACCCTACTCTTCATTGCTTACCCGCTGGGTGTTCCTATAAAGATGGCAGATGCTATAAAGCTCAGGAGCCTGTCTCTCTCCTTGCTTTATCTGAGTTGCCAAGCTCCTCTCTGCTGTCATTATATCTTCCTTTGTTATATCGCATCCTCCTGAGTATACAGCATTATCTGTATTTTCACAGTACTACTCAAATTTCTCCCTAAGGCCTTCTTGATCTCCACTGCCTTCCCATAGCGAGGGGTCAAATGAGTTTAAGCTAAAAGCCTGGCTCTGCTACCAGCACGAGGTGACTCTGAACAAGGTTCTGAGCTTAGGAGCCTTATCTTTAAAAATAGGTATAAGGGATACCATGAAAAGTGAGAAATAAAGAAAATTAGATCACCTGCTGAGATTAACATCGAAGAGAGCAGAGCTGGGATTACAGATGGGCAGACAGAGGAAAAGTGGATCCCAGGCAAGCAAGAAAGGACTGGGAAGGGATTAATGGCATTAATACATCCAAATAAATAATATGTTGACTTCTAAAGGGGCTTAATCTCAGCAACCTAAAACCTGAGCCTCACTGAGTCAAAAGTAAGCAGGGCCCATCCCTACTCCCTGCAGAATAAGCAGCCGTGGCTAATAGACTTTGACTAGTAACAGCCATTGACAAAGCCAACCTCCCTTTGGAAATCTTTGCGTGCTTTATATGTTTGTTTTGTTGGATTTTATTATTTATATATGTATTTATGGCATGCTTTCTCTAGTTGTGGCGAGCAAGGATTACTCTCAAGTTGCAGTGCTCTGGCTTCTCATTTCAGAACTCAGGCTCTAGAGTTAGGATTCCAGAACACAAGCTCTAGTTGTGGTACACCAGCTCAGTTGCCCTGTGGCATGTGACATCCTCCCAGACCAGGGATCAAACCCATGTCCCTCACATTGGCAGCCAGACCCTCCACCACTGGACCACCAGGGAAGTCCTGCTTTAAATATCTGCATCATCTGATTAACTTTAAGATGTTCTTCCTTGGCTTTCCCATTGAACTTAAATTGAAACTTCTCACCCACAGCAACTCCTTCTCAGGTGAGCTGACCCCTCCTGCCTTCCCACATCTAAGAATGTCATTCCCTCTGGTATTCACAGAGCTCCAACCACCTTCCTGACCCCCACTTCTCTGCCCCAAGGGAGCCAGGACCTTTGCCTGGGGCTCCCCCACTTCTCAGCACGACTGGCTTCAAGTCTCAGAGCTCCCCTTAATTGCCACTGCCTAAGCAGGACTTCCCTGCCACCCATTCATTCTATCACATCAACCCATTTTATTGTCTACACAGTACTTGGTGCTATTAAAATCCTCTTGGTCCCTTATGTGATCACTTGTTTTACCTGGTTCTGAAATTTCAGAACAGAAACCTCACCTGTCTTATTCACCCCTGAATCTCCAGCACCTACTAAGGTGCCTTTGCTGCATGAGGAAATAAACACAGGACTGCGAGATCAATCGACTCTCTCATTTATTTAACTTAAGCTGACCAAATCAACTGTGATCCAGGTTTGGTGGTCTATTGGGAAAGAGTATTAAACTGACGGTGGAGATGTAGTTTTCTGATCCTTGTAATAGCTATGGTTCACTTTGAAATTAACGTTATCTTTTTAAAGTCTAAGGGTTTGGTAATTATTGTTGATGTCTATATTTACCATTATTATTATTCATTACTGTTGATGACTTGCCAGGCATCAATGAGAACTTTATCATCCACTGAGTCTTCACAAAAGTAGAATCTACAAGATTAGTGCTGTTGCTAGTCCATGTTACAGATTAAGAAACTGAGGCTCAGGGAGCTTAAGTGACTGTATAAATTCTCACCGTAGGTAATGGCAGAGGCAGATTTTAAACTGAGGTTGACAGTGAAAGTGTTAATCACTCAGTTGTGTTCAACTTTTGTGACCCCGTGGACTGTAGCTCTTCAGAATCCTTTTCCTTGGGATTCTTCAGGCAAGAATACTAGAGTGGGTGGCCATTGCCATCTCCAGGGGATGTTCCCAACCCAAGGATTGAACCCAGATCTCCAGCACTGCAGGTTGGTCTGATGCAAAAGCTGGTGTGCTCATCCCAAGGCCCACAGTTGGCGCTGAGCTCTACCTGCCCCGCCTCACCCAGGGGATTCGACTCACCCTCTCTCTTGGTCTCTGATGATGATGACTCCACCTCACCCTACCCCTTCCAGAAGCCTGGCCCCTCAGTGTGCTGCCATCCATACCCAGAGTTGTCAGTCTTTTTCTTTTAAACTGTGGCCAGATACAACCTTTAGGGACAGAGTGAAGATGAGACCTGTTAGTTTTTTGTGTGTTCGCTTTGTTTCTTAATTTATCTTTTAAAGTCTTTATTGAACTTGTTACTATATTGTTTCGGTTTTATGTTTTGTTTTTTTGGGTGAAATGTAGAATCTTACCTCCCCGACCAGGCATTCAACTCACATCCCTTGCATTAAAGGAAGGCAAAGTCTTTTTTTTTTGGAAGGCAAAGTCTTAACCACTGAACCACCAGGGAAGTCCCTGCTTTGTTTTTTTAGAAGCTCAGTTATTAATATATTGAAGGTCAGAGTAGAATGTACAAATCAGTAATAATAATAATGCTGTTCATTAGATTGGTGCTTGGGAAAACAGCCATATTCTCTGATTTTTTTTTTAAAGAAGTAATTTATTTTTTCTCTTTTAGTACTTTATTTATCTATTATTTATTTATTTATTTGGCTCCTCCAGGACTTAGTTGCCAGCCTGTGGTATCTCGTTCCCTGACCAAGGAATTCCCCATGTTCCCTGATTGATAAGGCCTGATGTTTGTGCAGCCCTTAAGCATTTACAAAGGGCTTTCACTCCGTTATCTCGTGTTTCCCTTACACTAGCCTTTCTGTAGAAGAGGCTACGTGGGCGAGTAGAGAGGAGGCGGTCTTAGAAAGAGATAAACCTGGGTCCCCTCCTGGCCCACCACCAAGGAGCCATGAGACCTTGGGCAGGTCACTTGAGTCCCTTTTTTTAAAAAAAAAAAAAAATTGTATATACAATATCTCATTGTAGTTTTGATTTCAGTTTAGTTCAGTTCAGTGGCTCAGTTATGTCTGACTGTGCGACCCCATGGACTGCAGCACACCAGGCCTCCCTGTCCATCACCAGCTCCCAGAGCTGAATATGTGCTGAACATCATCAGTCATTCAGTTTGGCTTATTGGCTATGTGTATGCCTTTGGCAAAATGCCCATTCAAATCCTTTACCCATTTAAAAAAAATATTTCTTCATTTTTGGCTGTGCTGTGTCTTCCATGTTGTTCAGGTTTTTCTCTAGTCACTGCCGTGGCGAGAGGGTGGGAAATGCTATCGAGGTGCAGTGCGCGGGCTTCTCTTGTTGCAGACCACAGGCTCTAGCACCTGGGCTTCAGTAATAGTGGTGCACTGGGCTTAGTTGCTCCACGGGGATCCAGGGATCGAACCTGTGTCGCCTGCATTGGGAGGCAGATTCTTTCCCACTGAGACACGGGGAAGCCACATCTGTTTCTCCAGCGCTACTGTCTGAATTCACATGCCCCCAAAGAAGACCCTGAGACAAGAACTCCAGAGCTTATTTCGGAGGCGATTCCCGGAAGCGCAGCAAGGGAAAGGGAAAGTGAAACGGAAAGTGAAAGGAGAAAATGAGGACGCGCCTGTGGGCAGCGGGGCTCCGCCTCACTGGGAGGAGCCTCACCGAGCTCTCAGCGCCGTGCTCGCGGGGGTGTGTCCGCCCACTCCCACCGCCCTAGACGGTTCACGTCTCCGGCCCTTCCGGGCTGCCCGGAACAAAGGGCTGAGTACTGAGTGCTGGAGGTAAAGACTGCATGCAGGGACATCCCTGGCCGCTTTCACTGCAGGGGGTATGGGTTTGATCCCTGCTCAGGGAACCACGATCCCACATGTCACACAGCATGGCCAAATAAATAAATAAAACAAAACAAAACTGCATGCAGAGAAGCATCTCCTGTATCTGCAGGTAAAATAAAAAGGACCAAGGGGTGATGGGGCAGGGTACCAGCAGCCTCTTCAACTACCATCATCAGCTAGCTGCCTCAGCCCTTACTGCTTCGTCAGTCTTGCCTGCTCAGAGCTTCCTCTGCAGCAGACTTCTACTCTTGCCTTTAATCTCTGTGCATCTCCGGGTTTCTGTGTCACTCTGCTGCCCAAGTCTCTGTGGAAGTCTTGCACTTAACCAGTCCTCCAGAGAAGCTTGGATGGTCCCTGGGGTCACCGCCTTGACTGGGCGGGGCTCTCCACACACCCCAGCTCATCAGACCTGGGCCTCCAAAGCTGGCTGCCCTGACCACAGGCCCTGACCTTCTCCCAGCCCCTATTTCTGAGGTCCAAAGAATAAAACATAACAACTGGTTCACACGAACCATTTCTGACTCCTTTTTCAGTCCCAGGTCTCCCAGATCGTTCATCCGTATCCCTCTCTGATGCTGAGCAATCATGATTGTTCATCAGGATCCCCCTTTGGAAATGAGGATATTGGGGCTCAGAGTGTTTAAGAGTCTTGCCCAAGGGCACACAGTCAAAGGCAAGTATGCACTTGCACGAAGTCTCAATCGTTTTATCTCTTTTTAAAAAATTTATTTGCTTACGGCTGTGTCAGGTCTTAGTTGCAGCAAGAGGGGCCTTTCCTTGGGGCACATGGGCTTCAATAGTTGCTCCCAGCATGTGGGATCTCAGTTCCTCGACCAGGGATCGAACCTGAGTTCCCTGCATTGCAAGGCAGATTCTTAACCACTGGACCACCAGGGAAGTCCCAATTGCCTGGTTTTCTGTTGAGTTGTTGGTCATTCCTGTTTCTTCCAAGATCTTCTACATTTTCAATGACGAATATATATGTATGGCAAAGTTTGCTCTCGGCCCATCACACACTGTAACTTCAGTTCTGGTACCTGCACTGACTCCTGTAATGCCAAACTCCCAAGATTTCCCTCCTGCTCTCTGGTTCAGCGTCTGTCCTTCTCCCTCTGCCTCTTCCTGTGAAGTCTTCCTCATCACATAAATGGCACCATGACTATCTAGGCTCCGGTAACAAAGAGAGGGCTTCCCTGTTGGCTCAGTCGGTCAAGAATCCACCTGCCAATGCAGGAGAAGCAGCAGACATGGGTTCAATCCCTGGGTTGGGAAGATCCCCTGGAGAAGGAAATGGCAACCCACTCCAGTATTTTTGCCTGGAGAAGTACATGGACAGAGGAGCCTGATGGGCTACAGTCCATGGGGTAGCAAAAAGAGTCGGATACAACTTAGAGACTAAACCACCACCAAGAAATATGGATATCTGTCTCTAATTTTTTTCTTTTTTTTTTGGCCAGCTCAGTTGCAGGATCTCAGTTCCCTGAACAGAGACTGAACTTGGGTCACGGCAGTGAAAGCCTGGAATCCTAAGGACTAGACCACAAGGGAACTCCCTGTGGGCATCTCCTTCCATCTTCCTTCTCCCTCATCTATATTTGACTTATCGCCAAGCTCCATCAGCTTAACCTCTTAGTTCAGTTCAGTTCAGTCACTCAGTTGTGTCCGACTCTTTGTAACCCCATGGACTGCAGCACGCCAGGCCTCCCTGTCCATCACCAACTCCCGGAGTTTACTCAAATTCGTGTCCATTGAGTAGATGATGTCATCCAACCATCTCATCCTCTGCCACCCCCTTCTCCTCCTGCCTTCAATCTTTCCCAGCATCAGGGTCTTTTCCAGTGAGTCAGTTCTTCATGTCACTTGGTCTTTTCCAATGAGTCAGTTCTTCACGTCACGTGGCCAAAGTATTGGAGTTTCAGCTTCAACATCAGTCCTTCCAATGAATATTCAGGACTGATTTCCTTTAGGGTGGACTGGTTGGATCTCCTTGCAGTCCTGTCAAATCCATGCATCTCTCTCCATCTCCCCGACCCGGTCTATAGCACCATCACCTCTTAGACACTCACCAACAGCTTCTCTGGTTTCTCTGCATCTGCTCTGCCTCCTCCAATCCATCCTCTCAGGATCTTTTTTGACCCAGACTGATCTTATCACTGCCTGGAGCCACTTTCTCCCTCGAGAGACTCTCCCCAGCTCCCCAGTGACATCAACCTTCAGAACAAGTCTTCCTTGCTCCTTGTTTCCTGGAGGCCTTTTCACATTCACATTCTTTCTCTCTTGAAAACTACCATCCCCACTCCGTATTAATTTTCTCAAACAGGAATGACCTTTCTTCCTCCCTCAAGTTCAAGTAGAGTCTCCCTCACCCTCACCAGGGTTCAGCCAGCTGAACACTGATGTGCAGCCCCCCTGGACTCTGAAATGCAATCCACCGGCAGGAGTGGAGGTCGGTGTCTTCTTTTCAGAGACAAAGGAGGCTAACGCCATGGAAGGCAGAGCATAGCCCCTGCCTTATAAGAAAAGGACACGTTCGTTACTATGCTGAGAAACATGGGCTTTCTCCTCCACCCAGTTCTCCTTGGGGGAGAATGTGAATTACTATGGCAGGAATGCATGCAATGCTACTGCAATATCCAGTCTCTGGTTTTCAAAATGAACTTTTGAATCCCATGTCAGATAAAATAGCCTTCTTTAGCAGATATTTATTCAACAAATACTTACTGAGCCTCTACTATGAGCTGAGAGCAGCTTGAATGAAGCTGGCAATACAGCGGTGGAAAAAGGTATAGCTGAATCATTCCCCCAGAGAGAATGTCATCAAGTGAACAAATAAGCATAGTATTGATTTACACGAAATCTTCCAATGCATATGAAGAAAAACAAGGCAGAATAAGGGGAAGGGTGGAGGGAGAGGCAATTTGGGGCAGGACGATCAGGAGGGCCTCTAGGAGAAGGTGTCCTTGGAGCAGAGCCCTGAAGGTGAGGACAAGTCTTCCAGGCAAAGGCCCAGGCTGGGGCCGGACACAGTGTCTGAGTGAAACCTGGAGGCTGGCACAGCTAGGGTGACACCAGCAAGGGTGAGCCCAGGGTGGGTTGGGGGTGTTTTGGGGTGTGGGAGTTGAGGGGGTGTGGCGGGTGGGAGTGAAGGCGGAGAGCAGCCAGATTCCGAAGTTGTGGATTTGGAATTCTATCCCAGGGCCTTGGGAAGCCAAAGGAGGGGAGTCACTTGCTCTGATATTTGTTTTAGAACATTCGCTCTCAGTGCTCCATGAGAATAGACCATAGTGGGGCAGATGTGGCGATGGGGGCACTGTGTGGGACCAGGAGGGAGTAACCATCACAGGACCAGGACTGAGCGTGAAGGCCACGAGTGATGCTGGGTACAAGGTGGATTTAGAAGCAGGTGCTTTTAGCAGTTGGTGATATGCTGGACAGAGCAGGACACCGCAAACAGAGGTTTCCAGGGTGACTTGTAGGCTTCTGTTCTAAGTGACAAGGTGAATGCTAGTGCCATTTACTAGGGGAAGAGAGGACTTGTCGGTTCACCTCTTCCATTTCAAAAAAAAAAAAAATATATATATATATATATATATATTTGGCTGCATCAGGTCTTAGTTGTAGCATGTGGGATCTTCATTGAGTCATGCAGGCTCTCCAGGGTGGTGCTCAGGCTTAGGTGCCCCGAGGCATGTGGGATCTTAGTTCCCTGACCAGGGATGCAACTCAGGCCCCCTGCATTGCAAGGCAGATTCTTAACCACTGGGAAGACCACCAGGGAAGAGTCCCACAGCTTCCATTTGGGAGGGTCTTTTAAATAAGTGGAGATGTCCAGCAGACCGTCATGCTGGGAACCCTACGGAAAGGCTGAGGGTGAAGCTGTAACTGGGGCTTCACTGGCAGATGGTGTTCCAGGTGTGGGACTGGGTTAGGGCAACTGGGAATGAGTTCAGGAGAGAAGAGAAGGGGTCCAAGGAACAGGCAGAGGACATGGGCCCATCACGTTTCACACTGTCCAAAGCCAGCTCACCCCTCACCACTTGGACCCTCAACCTCGTGTGACTCCAAGTAGCCCCTAATATGGTCCAGTCCCTGCACTTCCTGATCAACCAAATGCTCCC
>NW_011489458.1:669652-670266 GCF_000754665.1 Bison bison bison | reverse complement strand
AAATATGGCCCAGCCCCTGCCCTTCCTGACCACCCAAATGCCCCCGCCACACTCTAGAACTCACAGCCTGCAAAACCCTGTCCGTCTCCACGTCTTCTCCGCTAGCCTGACTCTCCCCGGGACACCGCTTCCTCTCAGTCCTTAAATGGGGACTGTTTTCTCCTCAGGACTCCCTGGACCAAAGGGCCAGAGGGGGGGTGAGTCTCCTCCATGCTCCTGTTTCCTCTCCCCCTCTGTATCTCTCCCCCTCTCCCCCGATGCGGTCACTCTCCTTTCCTCAGACGCCTCTTTGGTGCACAGGCCCTTAGAGGAGGTCCCTACTCTCAAGTCACTCCCCTGCCTTCCTTCCAGGTGCTCCTCATCCTCCCCAGGGCTCACTGCCTCTCTCTCCACCTCTATTCCTTCCCGCCTTCTTCGTGAATCCGGCATCCACGGGTTAGACCACCCGTCTAACCCCCAGGCTCTTGACCTCTGTGCTGCCAAGAATCTGTTCTTTGGCCACCATTGATCTTGTCATGCCCCAAACCTTGTCACTTGCAGCTCCATTTCCAGACCTTCTAGCGCTTCCCAGGTGGCTTAGTGGTAAAGAATCCACCCGCCAATTCAGGAGATGC
>NW_011489458.1:641863-669552 GCF_000754665.1 Bison bison bison | reverse complement strand
AACCCCCCCGCCAATTCAGGAGATGTGGGTTCAGTCCCTGGGTTGGAACGCTCCCCTGGAGGAGGAAAAATGGCAACCCACCCCAGTATTCTTTCCTGGAGAATCCCATGGACAGAGGAGCCTGGTGGGCTACAGTCTGTGGAGTCACAAAGAGTCAGACATGACTTAGCGAGTAAACAGCACAGCAACCAGACCTTCCAAACACCCTAGTCTGGTACTTCTACTCCAACTATATTTCCTCCCTTTTAGTCCCCTGGGACTTCCTTATAGCTCAGATGGTAAAGAATCTGCCTGCAATACAGGAGACCCAGGTTCAATCCCTGGGTCTGGAAGATCCCCCAGAGAAGGAAATGGCAACCCACTCCAGTATTCTTGTCTGGGGAATCCCATGGACAGAGGAGCCTGGCGGGCTACAGTCATGGGGTCGCCAGGAGTCAGACACGACTAAGCCATTAGCCCACACACGTGTTTGGGACCCCTAAGCTACTGGCTGTCCATCTTTTAACTGCTCATCCCTGCCTTTCCCATCCTCATGTCCATTGTCACCCAGATTGGCTCCATCATTGTTTTAATTCATTCCTTGCTGAACTGCTGAGTGTCCTTGGGGGAATAACACCCATCTGAGGTGGAGCACAGGCTCTAGGTGCAAAGGCTTCAGTAGCTGTGGTACACGTGCTGAATGTTCTTACTTTGACTTTATCACATGAAAGTCAAAGTAACAACATTTGCTGGGAAAGATTGAAGGCAGGAGGAGAAGGGAGTGACAGAGGATGAGATGGTTGGATGGCTTCACAGACTCAATGGACGTGAGTTTGAGCAAGCTCCGGGAGATGGTGAAGAACAGGGAAGTCTGGTGTGCTGCAGTCCACGGGGTCGCAAAGAGTCAGACACGACTGAGCAACTGAACAACGAAGGGCCTCCATGCTGCTCAACAACCACCCTCACCCAAAATGTGGGTCCTTTTATTTTTCCTCCCATGTCTCTCAGAGATAAAGTTATCAGTACTAAGTAGAGCCTCCTTCTCAGCACTGGTACTGTAGGCATTTTGTCTGGATGATGGGGTAGAATGTCGAGGGCAAGGAGATCTGAGGTCTGCCCACCCATCCTGCTGAGAGAGCATGCCGAGTGTTGTGGCCGAGAGCCAGAGCTTTGATTTGCACCAGCTAGGTTTTTTTTGACTGAACTGGATCTTGGGTCTTCCTTGCCGCCCACAGGTTTGCTGGAGGTGTGGTGTGCGGGCTTCTCATTGTGCTGGCTCCTCTTTTTTGTGGAGCGCAAGCTCCAGGCACACAGGCTTCAGCTGTTGCAGCACTTGGACTTAGTAGTTGCGGCTCATGGGCTCAGTTGCCCTGCTGCAAGTGGAATCTTCCTGGACCGGGATGGAACCCATGTCCTCCGCACTGGCAGGCGGATTCATTTCCACTATACCATCAGGGATGTTGGTATAGTGGTTTTGAGACTAGAGGGGCAGCCCCTTTGATGGGGAGGGACATGGTATTTATCTAACAACAGTAGTTTGGAAAGCAAAGAGATAAAATATTAGGCATCACCTGGGGTAGGAGGAGGAGATTATATCTGAGGTTAGAGGCAGGAAAAGAGAGTCAGGAGGAGTTTGGTGGGGCCTTGCTGACTCAGGAGAAGAGCAGGAGTTTACTCCTGTAAAGTCCAACAACTCCTGGGACCGTTGGAAACACCCACCGCTTGAGCGGGTCCAGCAGCCCACCTATCACCTACTTCCAGGATGGCGGGGCTGTGTGTCTCGCCCTCCCATGACCAGCTGCCTGCACTGACCCCACTGGTGGTCTAGCTGGCGAAGTCCTTCTGCCTTGAAGCCTCGCTCAGTCCGTCCAAAGCATCCATGAGAATGAAGAAGACCTTGTCAACAGTCACGACACAGGTCAGCACTCTCTGGACAGTTGCGGGGCTGGTGGTAGTGGAAAGCCCCTGGCATGTGTTCTGGGGAGGATCTATCCAGAACTAGCTTGGGTGGATCAGTGGTGATACCCACTCCCATTACCCTAGCTTTCAGGGATCGTGCTTTGTTCTGGGGTGGCGAGGAGAGGAGGAAAGGCGCCTGGTCTACTGAATCTCTCCTGGAGTGGCTGTGGCTGGGAAGCTTTCTAAGTCCTGTCTGTGCCCAGAGGCTCCCTAGTCCACTCACTTAGCTCCATCCTCATTGCCACGTACCTGGTTATTTATCCTCTCTCAGAGATCACTTTCTGATAAGTCTCTTTGGCTTACTCATTCCCACTCTGCCTCATTATTCTAAAATCCAGTTCTGGGACTTCCCTGGTGGTTCAGTGGCTAAAACTCCGAGCTCCCTGGGCAGGGGGCCCGGGTTCAATCCCAGGTCAGGGAACTAGATCTCACGTGCTGCAAATAGAGTCTGCATGCGGCAATGAAGATCGAAGATCCCGTGTGCTGCAACCGAGACCCACTGCAGCAAAATATAAAGAAATAAATATTTTTTTAAATAAAAATAAAGCCCAGTTCCTGGGACTTCCCTGGTGACTCAGTGGTTAAGACCAGGTGTTGCCAATGCAGGGAGTACAGGTTCAATCCCTGGTTGGGGATTCTACATGCCATGCAGCATGGCCAAAAGATAAACAAAAAATAAAACTCAGTTCTCATCATGTTGTTCCAGGGACTTCCCAGGTAGCTCTACTGGTAAAGAACCTACCTGCCAATGCAGGAGATGTAAGAGACATGGATTTGATCCCTGGATCGGGAAGATCCCCTGGAGAAGAAAATGGCAACCCATTCCAGTATTCTTGCCTGGAAAGTCCCATGGACGGAGGAGCCTGGAAGGCTACAGTCCATGGGGTCTCAAAGAGTGAGACACAATTGAAGTGACGTAGCACACAGGCAGGGTTGGCAAATTTCAGCATGAAGGCCAAATGCAGCCCACTGTCTGTATTTGCATAGCCTGGGAGTTAAGAATGGTTGGAAAAAAACTCAAAAAAAGAAGTTTTCTTTTTTATTTATCTTATTTTTTGATCACTTTGCACACCTTGAGATCTTAGCTCCCTGACCAGGGGTTGAACTCTCACCCTTGGCAGTGAGATCTTGGAGTTCTAACCACTGGACCACCAGGGAATTCCCAAGAATAGTTTTTCATGACACATGTAAATTATATGAAATTCAAATTTGTGTCCATATTTTTCTCTATTTTTTTGGTTCAACCCACAAGGCATATGGAATATTAGTCCCCTGATCAGGAATTGAACTCACGCCCCCTACAATGGAAGTATAGGAGTCTTAACCACCGGGCCACCAGGGAATTCTTTCATTTTTTTAAAAAGCCCTTGTGCACCCTTGGGCTTCCCATGTGGCTCAGCTGGTAAAGAATCCACCTGCAATGCGGGAGACCTGGGTTCGATCCCTGGGTTGGGAAGATCCCCTGGAAAAGGGAAAGGCTACCCACTCCACTCTTCTGCCCTGGAGAATTCCCTTGACAGTCCATGGAGTCGCAACGAGTCGGACACGACTGAGCGACTTCCACTTTCACTGTGTCCCTTCTCCACTTGGCTGAGTTACTCATCTTCTCCGGCTGTGCTCTGAGGTCACCTCCTCCAGGGTGCCCTGTCTGGCCCCCTCCAGGCTGGATTAAATGTCACTTGAGTGCGTTCCCCCAGACCCCTCCACCACATCACCTGCTGCAGGGCAGACCCCTGGGCTGTTAGCTGCTCTGAGAAGCCCAGGAAGCTAAGAACTTAGAAGTGCCCTTGATTGAGCAAGGTGGAGACAGGTGGGGCCTGCAGGAAAAGGTTCGGTGGAACTGCGAGCAGAAGCCAGGTTGTTGTGGGGATCAAGGGATGTATGGGGAAACTGAAGCAGCCAGTGTAGACAACTCATTCAAAAAGAATCGGCTTAGGAAGGGAAGAGGCTAGTTGTTAGGAAAGGACACAGAGGGGAGGAGAGAGGCAGGGAGGGACGAAGAGACATGAGGAGCTCGGTTTGCTCTTGGCAAAGCGTCAGAGAGCCCACAGAAGCCTGAGGGGGCATCCAGGCGTGGAAAGTGGGGTTTGGGGTGTGCGAGTCCGCACAGTGGGGAGGCCTGGCCTTATATGACGTCTTAGTCTATCCAGGCTGCTATAGTAAAATACCACAGACCTGGTTGTTTACGAACAATAAACATGTATTTCTCACAGTTCTGGAGGCTGGGAGTTTAACAGCGGATCTGGTGTCTGGCGCTGCCTCCCATGATAGACTGGCTAAGGGTGGCTCCCTCTGGAGCCTTATTTATATGGCATGAATCCCATTCATGGAGTGACCTCATCACCCCCAAAGACCTCCTAATACCATTACATTAGGTGTTAGGATTTTTTTTTTTTTTTTAATTTGGCCATGCCATGTCAGTTGCAGCATGTGGGATCTAGTTCCCCTGCCAAGGATCGAACCTGGGACCCCTGCACTGGGAGCTCAGAGTCTTAGCCACTGGACCACCAGGGAAGTCCCAGGTATTAGGATTTAGCACATGAATTTGGGGGGACAAACATTCAGATGCAGAAGATGGAAAAAGGACACATATTCGCTTCAGGAGGCAATCAGGTGGGCTCCTCGGTGGCAGGATACTGGGGGAGATCCTGTCTGAGGGCCTTCGGTCTCTGTGTGGAATAGAAGGTGAGGTCAGAGGTAGCCTCTGCAGTGGGCGGCAGGGTGAGCTGACGAGGACCCAGTGACAGTCATCACCCATGAAGCGATGGCAACAGGCCCTGTGGTGACACGATTTCCTCCAGCAAAGCTCAGGGCCCAGGCGCTCCCCAGGAGAGGAAGGGCAATCAGACTGACCCCGAGGTGGGGGTTCCAGGCAGGTTCAACAGGGAGGTGCAACAGGGAGAAGAGGATGTTGTCAAGAGAGCAGCCATGGTGGGGAATTGTGGAATCCGCAAGGGAGGGGAAGGGAGTGAGGACAGGCGTGGAGTCAAAGACAGGCCTGAGGTCACAAAACAAGAGTTCAAGCCACTAACAGCTGGAAAGGAGGGGCTCATACGTGGGCACGAAGGTAGCAGAGCAAAGGAGGGGCTGGAGGGGAGATGAAGATAGAAACTGAGCTGTCAGTGAATGAGAGCAGCGGAGATGGGGACTTCAGAGGAGGCGGAAGGACGAGGGTCTGGAAGAAGACTGGGGCGGGTGCAAGAAAGGGAGGGGGAATACTTGAGTGAGGGAGGGTCCTGGGAATGGGTGACCTCAGAAAAGAGCGTGATTTCTGTTCCAAGGTTCCAAACTGGTGGCCTACAGGCCAAATACTACTTTGCTTTGCTTGCTCAAAAATTAAGTCAGGGAATTCCCTGGTGATCCAGCGGTTAGGATTCGGTGCTTTCACTGCTAGAGCCACGGTTCAATCCGTGGTTGGGGAACTAAGTTCCCACAAGATACGTGGTGCAGCCAAAAAAAAAAAAAAAAAGGAATTTAAGTCAATGTGAAAAACATCAGGTTTCTCACAATGATCCAGATTGTTGGCCTCTTTCTCTTTGTTTCTGAGATATAATTCCCATACCATAAAATTCACATTTTAATATGCATAATCCAGTGGATTTTAGTACATTTGTAAAGGTGTATAGTCATCATTGTTACCTAATTCTGGAATATTTTCATCATCTCCAAAAGAAAGCCCATACCCACTAGCAATCACTCCCCATCTTCCCTTCTCTCCCAGTAACCACTTCTCTATTTTCAGTCTCTATGGACTTACCTAATCTGAACATTTCATGAATGGAATCATACAATTAGTGGCCTTTTGTGTCTGGCTTCTTTCACTTAGCATGTTCTCTGGATTTATGTTGGAGCATGTGTTGGTACTTAGTTCTTGTAGTGCAATAATATTCTGTTAAATGAATAGACCACATGTTGTTCATACATTCATGCCTTGATGGGCTTTCAGGTTATTTAGACTTTTTTTTTTTTTTTAACTTTTTGGCCACGAAAAGCAGACATTACTTCGCCAACAAAGGTCCATCTAGTCAAGGCTATGGTTTTTCCATTGGTCATGTATGGATGTGAGAGTTGGACTGTGAAGAAAGCTGAGCACCGAAGAATTGATGCTTTTGAACTGTGGTGTTGGAGAAGACTCTTGAGAGTCCCTTGGACTGCAAGGAGATCCAACCAGCCCATTCTAAAGGAGATCAGTCCTGGGTGTTCATTGGAAGGACTGATGCTAAAGCTGAAACTCCAGTACTTTGGCCACCTCATGCAAAGAGCTGACTCATTGGAAAAGACTCTGATGCTGGGAGGGATTGGGGGCAGGAGGGAAAGGGGACGACAGAGGATGAGATGGCTGGATGGCATCACCGACTCGATGGACGTGAGTTTGAGTGAACTCTGGGAATTGGTGATGGACAGGGAGGCCTGGCGTGCTGCGATTCATGGGGTCGCAAAGAGTCGGACACGATGAGCGACTGAACTGAACTGAACTGAGGCATATGGGATCTTGGCTCCCCGACAGGGGACTGAACCTGTGCCCCCTGCATTGGAAGCACGGAGCCTTAACCATTGGACCACCAGGAAAGTCCCTAGGTGATTTTTTTGACCAAGAATCAGCTTTCCAAAGAGAAAAGGAAAAAAGTTTCAGAAGGTGGAGAGCAGAGGGCTATTAAAACAAGAGGGGAATTACGGAATGGTATGGAGAAAAGAGATGGCCAAAACAGCTGATATCTGGGGCAGTGACTGAGGATTAACAGGCATGGCGGGATGAGCATCCCTGCCTGGGCCTCAGAGGGTTGAGGCCGGCAGCTCCTGCAATGGTCCTGGTGGATTTGGAAGGACAAGTCCTCCAGGTGCTGTAGCTCAGTGATTTAACAGCTGACGGGGGAACTGGTTTCAATCTAGATCAGCACTATTCAATGACAATAGATTATGAGCCATATGTTATCAAACCACTGTATTTTTTTTTTAAGAAGAATTTATTTTTCTTTTAGGCTGCTCTGGGTCTTCGTTGCTGTGCACAGGCTTTGTCTAGTGGCAAGCGGGGGTTACTCTCTAGTTGCAGCGCACAGGCTCCTCATTGTGGTGCCTTCTCTTGTTGCTGAGCACAGACTAGCGTGCACAGGCTTCAGTGGTCGTGGCTTGTGGGCTCCGCAGTGAGGGTTCAGCAGCCGTGGCGC
This sequence comes from Bison bison bison, assembly GCF_000754665.1. Taxonomy (NCBI): domain Eukaryota; kingdom Metazoa; phylum Chordata; class Mammalia; order Artiodactyla; family Bovidae; genus Bison; species Bison bison. The sequence goes on along the minus strand of NW_011489458.1, from coordinate 662,449 downwards.
AGGGGCTCAGCTGTCCCTCGGCATGTGGGATCTTACCGGACCAGCGATCAAACCAGCGTCCTCTGCATTGCAAGGCAGATTCTTAACCACTTATCTTTGCCAATCCTTGAGTCTAAATGGCAACCCATTCCAGTACTCTTGCCTGGAAAATTCCATGGACTGAGGAGCCTGGTACGCTACAGTCCATGGGGTCGCAAAGAGTCGGACACAACTGAGCGATTTTGGGCTTACCCAGTGGCTCAGTGGTAAAACAAACAAACAAAAAAATCTGCCTAATACGCAGGAGATGAGGGAGATGTGGGTTCGATCCCCAGATCAGGAAGATCCCCTAGAGGAGGGGATGGCAACCCACTTCAGTATTCTTGCCAGGAAAAATCCTGTGGACAGAGAATATGGACAAAGTCCATGGAGTTGCGAAGAGTCAGACATGTCTGAAGCAACTGAGCACACAAGTATCTTTTTAATGTATTTAAGAGCCATGTTAATTTCCATTTCTGTGAACTCTTTGTTCATATCCTGGGACTATTTTTCTATAGGATCTTAGCTTTTTGTATTTTGATATATGAGTTGTCTTTATGTTACAGAAATTTGTCTGTTACATATGTTGCATAAACTATTGCTTAGTTTGTCTTTTGATTTTCTTATTTTTTTCCATGGAAAATTTTGAAACTTTTATTGTGGTCAGAGTTGATGACTTCTGAATTTTGCGTCATGCTTAAGTAAGCCCATCCCACTGCAAGATTATAAATTTTTTTTAATTTGCTACTTTTATGGTTTCGTAGTTTAGATTTATATCTTTGAGCCATTTGCAGCTTATTTTAGTGTAAGTACTACAGGAAGGATACAAATGTATTTGTTTCCAAATGGCTACTCATACTCCCAGGAAAACTTCTTACATAATCTATGATTTCCTATGTGTATTTAGGTCTGTTTCAGGATATTTTACTCTATTGATCTCTACTCATGTTTCCATACAAAAGAATTTTAATTACCATAGCTTTATAATATGTTTTAATATCCAGCTGGGCTAGTTCCTCTATTTACTCTCTTTTTAAGAATTTTCTTAGCTCTTAAAAACTAGTTTTCTTTTTCTTTGGGGACAGCCCATATTAAATTTATAAATTAGTTGAGAAAAAAGTGACATCTTTCTAACACTGATTTACCTCCTTTGGATACGCAAAGCCAGCATGATTTAGAATCTATTCTGCTCCTTGCTTTTTTCCACTAAACTGGAGATCTTCCCATTTCACATCGCAGAGAGTTTCCTTCGTTTTTTGTATAGCTGCATAGTATTCCATTGGTAGATGTACTTTGTTTAAACTGGTACCCTATCGATGAATACTTATTCTTTGAATCTTTTGCTATTACACACATGACTCTTCTGCAATCATCAGGCATAATCCCACCCTAGGGACTTTGTGCATGCCCCCTGCCCCCAGTGCCCATATTCACATGGCTCAGCCCCTCACCTCCTTCTCCACGAGACCTATCCTGACCACCTAGTACGCCCAATCTCCCTATCCTGACAGTAATCTTCTAACACATTGTATCACTTACTTTTAAAATTATGCTTATTATCTGTTTCCTACCACTAGATTAAAAAGGCTTTTGTTGTTATTTGTTTTGTTTTTGTCAATTTGCTTGTTTATTTGCAATCTTGGCACTCAGAAAGCTATCTGATATGGAATAAGTAAGCATTCAGTAGTAACTGCAGAATAAATGAGTGAATGTATGCACAAGTATGTTGGTAAGATAAACTCCCAGAGCTGAAATTGCTGGGTCAAAATATAAGTCCTCTGGGACTTCCCTGCTGGTCCAATGGTGAAGACTCCATGTTTTCACTGCAAGGGGGAGGGGTCTGATCCCTTGTCAGGGAACTAGGAACTGGCTAAAAAAAAAAGTCTTCCATTATATTTTCAAACCAATCTTTTTATATCTAGTAAGGCTATTGATTTTTGTATATGAAATGTGTACGGAGATGCATCACTGAATTGTGTGCTACAATTTTCTAGTTGAATTTTGTAGGCTTTCTAAAATATAATTGTATCATTTCACCTGTAAATAATAATTATATCACTTTTTCCACCTTTATAACTGTTTAATTACATTGGTAAGTGCCTCTGGAACAATTATAAATAAAAGTGATGGTAGTGGATATACTAGTTTTGTCCTGACTTTAATGAGAAGTCTTTTAGACTTTTTGGCTTGAGGTATATACATATGTATTTGTATGGGTGTGTGTGTTGAGGGAGGTGGCTGTGGGGTGTAATTGTACTTTAAGGATGCATTTTTCCCATCCTCTTGTTAAGTAATTGTCTTAAAAATCAAACATGGATTTTTGAACTTTTTCAAATACCTTTTCAACATCTCTGAAATAATCAGACAATTTTTCTCCAATGATTTGTCAATATGGTGAATAATATCGATGGTGTTTCTAATGTTGAACTGTCTTTTATTCCTGGTACGACCTACTCGGTTGTAGTATATAACTTTGTATGTGCTGCTGGATTATCTTTGCTAGTATTGGGTTTACACCTTTTGCTGTTGTATTCATAAGTGAGATAATTTGTGTTGTTGCTGTCTTGCGCCATCAGTGACAGACTTGGTTATTGATATGTAATATTCATAAAGGTAATTTGGAAGAGTTGACCGGACATAGTGGTTCAGGGTGAATTCTGGAGCTAAACTCAACTGGGTCCAAATTAGGATCTGCCACTTACTAACTGTGTCACCCTGAACTACTTATTGACTCCTTTTGCCTGTGTTTTTTCATCTCCAGAGTGAGAACAATAATTTATCTTTAAACAGGAATAATCCTTTATTGTGAGAATTAAATGAACACAGCACTCAGAACTGTGTGTGCCACTGGGACTCTACAAATGTAGCTGCTTTCTTATCACTTCTAGGGCCGTGAACCATTTGAATGGCATTTTTACTCATCACTTTATAAAGTTCTGCTCGAATTCACCTGAAGTCTTGTTTGGACTCAGTACTTTCTTTCCCCTTTACGTGTGGGAGAATAGCTCTTTAATAAACATTTTCATTTTCTTATGTAATATTTGGTCTGTTTACAATTTAATGGTCCTTAAGGACTGATTTTTGTAATTTATGATTTCCTAGAAAACCACCCATTTAGTTCAGGCTTTCTCATTTACTTGCATAATCATCACAATTCTTTTAAGGTTCTTTGTAGCAGTGATTATTTCCTCAGTCTCACTTCTGATTTTGTTTAGAAAGGCCTCAGGAAGCTATTTCCTATATTTCAGAAAGTCCAAACCCTACAGGCATGAACTACTTAACAAAACTGTGGAGTTTCTGATTTGGGGCTAAAATACTATCAAAGCTCGTGAGGGGATGGTTATCTCCTGAAGCTCTGATGGTAGTTCTGTAATTGTTGATGGATAAAGAATGAGGCTACAATTTATTTACCACTTATGGGCAAGTGTCCTCGGTAGATACCATTTTTTAAACTATGGGTCTGTTGTGAAGGTGGCGGTGGTGGGACAAACAGGGTCCTTGGTCAACAAGGATGGTCAAGAGCAATAAAGTATGACTTTATTGTCATCAGGGACTCTCTCCTCTTTGCTGCTTTGTGTTAACCTTTGTCGGCTTGGACAGAAAAGCTGTAATTATTCCAGAGAGAGAAGGGTTCACTGGTTTTGTCCTGGGTTGCCTGAAGCACTTACTTCTAAAGTTCGGTTACCATGGCAACCGTGTAATCGCCCCTAGGGTCTGTTAACTTTGATCAGGGTGAATCTGGATGGAGGTGTGGGAGACTGGAAAGAGCTTGATTCCTTCATTCATTCCCTCGATGTTGGGGAGACACGTGTGAACCAGACAGATAAAGGTCTAGCAAGAATTACAGATTATGGGAATTCCCTGGTGGTCCAGTGGCTAAGAGTGGGCACTCCCAGTGCAGGGGGGCCGACTTCAATCCCTGGTCAAGGAACTAGTTCTCACATGCCGCAACCAGAAAAAAAAAAAAAAAAAAAAATTCACATGCCCCCACTGATTCGGTGGACCACAACTAAGACCCTTTGCAGCCTAATAAGTAAATATTTTTAAAAGAAAAGAATTACAGATTAAAAGAATCAGCTAGACCTACATCCAACTGCCAGCCCTGCCTCTTCATCGCTGCGTGATGTCGGCGTGGTGCCTAAACCTCCGTGAATCTCCTCTGCAGATGGAGCGAAGACGACTTCTGTGAGGCTCTTGGACGCGGAGTAGGTGCCGTACCCATGTTGGTTCCCTTCCTCCTCGTCCCGACTCAGCCATTTACAGGCGGCGTGACTTGGGAGAAGGTATTTATCTTTCTGGAGCTTCCATTTCTTCAGAGATGATCCGTAAAAGACCCTTCCGTCTCGGGAGCCTGGACCCTGAAGGGTTAAATACAGCCGCTCAGCGGAGCCTGATTGGCTGCTGCCCCTCCTTCCTTCCCAGGAACAGACCCGGAAGTACAGGTTCCCTGGGACGCCAGCAACACCCCCCAGCCACAGGCTTTCCAGGGCAGGGCTGGTCTCAGGTGCGAGTTCCGTGCTTGTCAGACCAGATTCCCTGGTCTGGAGTTTGGGAGAGCCAATAGCCCGGAACTGACCTCGCAGGGAAGACATCCCTTTGTCTCGCTGGGCTACTCTGCTCAGGAGGGGGATGAAGAACCGGTGAGAGTCCTTCACAGGCTTCAAGGAAGCTAGCCCGGGAGTCACCGCAGGGCGCTGAGTACCACAAGCCTGGCATTAGGTTCTTCATAGAAGGATTGTTTTCTAATTGAGATTAAAATTCACAAAACATGATTTGAACCATTTTAAAGTGTAAAACCCAATGACATTTAGTCCCATTTTCTACCACCCCTACCAGTTCCAAAACACCTTCATCACTTCCAAAGGAGACCCTGTGCCCATTAAGTAATCCCTCCCTATTTCTCCCTTTCCCCAGCCTCTGGCAACTGCTAATCTGCCTTCTGTCTCTACAGATTTAACCATTCTGGATATTTCATATCAATAGAATAATAATACGTAGTCTTTTGTGACTGACTTCTTTCACTGAATATAATGTTTTTGAGGTTTATCCACCTTGTAGCATACATTGGTCCATCATCCCTTTTTATGGCTGAATAACATCCCATTGTATGGGCCTCCCACATTTTACACATCTGTTCAGCCACTGATGGACACCATTGGACTATTGTGAATAGTGTTGCTATGATTCATATACCAGCAATTGCTTGAATACTTTTTTACAATTATTTCAGGTATATACTCTGTAGAGATTCCATTCTGCCAAACTGGGGTAATAATCCCTGGCCTGCCTTCCTCACTGGCTAGTGTGAGGATTGGGTGTAAAAGTGAAGGAAAATATTCATTGTAGTGCTTCCTCGTAGCTCAGTCAGTAAAGAATCTGCCTGCAATGCAGGAGACCCGGGTTCGATTCCTGGGCCAGGAAGATTCCCTTGGAGAAGGAAATGGCAACCCACTCCAGTATTCTTGCCTGGAGAATCCCAGGGACAGAGGAGCCTGGTAGGCTACAGTCCATGGGATCAAAATAGTTGGACACAACTTAGTGACTAAACCACCACCACCAGTGCTAACAACTCTGTTTTACATCAACATCCTATTAGATATCTTCATGCACATGTCTGACATCTAGATCTTAATACGTCCACATTGAAGTGGATCTCCTCCCCAAAACCTGGTTCACTTGCAGCCTCAACCATCTCAGTTGGTGGCAACTGATTCCTTCTGTTAGTTCAGGCTCAGCATCGCCATCATCTCCTCTCTCTGTCTCACACACACACTCCAGATCAGAGCCCTCAGGAAACCAAGCTGGTCCCAGCTTCAAAATATACCCAGAATCCGATGATTTCTCATTGCCACCACTGCCCTACCAGGACCTCTGCACTGGTTCTCCCAGCCTCATTCCGAACCTCCTTTTAAAATGTAAGTCAGATCATGTCGTTCTTTTGCTCAAAACCTTGCAGTGATTCCGCTCCACCTGGAGTAAAGGCCAAGTTCACCATGACCAGCACTGCCCCATGGGATCTGGCGGCCTGACCTGTGACATCATCTCTCAGCTCAGCTTCCCCGACCGCCCCCACCCCCAGCCCCGCCAGGCACGTTTCACCTGGGGAGCTTTGCACAGGCATGTTCCTTCTGTGCAAACATTCTTCCTCAAGATACTAGCACGTCTGTCTCCCTCACCTCCAGTCTTGGCTCAAATGTCACCTTCTTTTTTCTTTTTCTTTTAATGGGTTTCCATTTATTATTTTTCATGATAAACTTTTCTTTTCTTTTTTTTTTTTGGCCATACCGAGGGGAACTTCCCTGACCAGGGATTGAACCTACGCCCTCTGCAGCATAATGGGTGCTTGATGCATATTTGCTGAATTAGTAAACAATACTAACAACAATAGTGAACATTTATTAAGCCTATTAATGCCACATCCTCTACAAAGATGCCACACAAATTTCATAAACAGGGGCTTGCCTGGTGGCTCAGTGGTGAAGAGTCCTCCTGCCAATGCAGGAGACTTGGGTTCGATCCTTGATCTAGGAATATCCCACATGCCACAGAGCAACGAAGTCTGTACGCCACAACTATTGAGCCTGTGCTCTTGACGCAGGACCTGCAACTTCAGAAGCCCACACGCCCTAGAGCCTTTGCTCTGGAGCACCGCAACCAGAGAGTAGCCCTCACTCTTGGCAACTAGAGAAAAACCTCCACAGCAACAAAGACCCAGCACAGACAAGAATTTTAAAAAAGAAGAAGGTGTTGTCTTAAAAAAAAATTCATAAACAAAGTAGAATTCTTTTGCTTTCATTTTACAGGAACCTGGGGCTCAGAACTTTTTAGGCAACCTACCCCAAGCGACTATTTAGCACTTGACAGAGAACAGATTGGAACCCAGATCTGACTGCTTGACTCTGGAATTCTTACTCTTTTCTACTTTGTCCTGTGGTCACTGCAGTGTATTTAACATGGTTCACTTACTCATTCATTCAGCAAGTATTTCCCAAGCCTCTTGCATTCCTCCTCTCCTGAAATGCCAGGCCCTTTACTGCAGACTGGGGACACTCACAGAGATGGATCTGGATCCTGGGGGAGGAGCTCAGGTCCTAAGTTCTGGGCAACCCGTCTCCTGGGTTTTGTAAACTGATCAAGGGGGCTCTGTCTCCCTAGCCACTCATGAGCTCTACTAAAGGGGAGACCATGTGAACTGATTGTCCCCCCTTTACAGCAGGAACAAAGCAGCTTCCCACACCATAGCCCTGGCAATCAGGCTGAGTGAGGCCTGAAGGAGCACACTCCACTGCACCTCACCAGGTAAACAAGCCAAGAGGAGGGCCATGGGTGTGGGTGCAGGCCCAGGCCGATGGGCCGAGGGGTGGGAAGACAGGGAGGAAGTGTGGGCGAGGGGGAGTGCTGGCTCTGGAGCAATCATGATTGCCACACAGGGAGATGCCAGCCCCAGACTCCCTCCCAGGGCTTCCTCCCCGCTTGCTTTCTCAAGCCTGGAGACTCACTGAGCACAGTGTGGCCTGAAGGGGCCCTTCCTCTTGCTCGCACTGCTTCCTCCCGCCAGAACCCGCATGCCTGCCTCCTCCGGGCTGCCCCTCTGTGGTTCACCCCCTTATTCCTTCCTCCTGAGCCTCCCAAGGAAAGCAGGGGGCAGGGGTGTGCGGGGTGGGGAAGATGCGACAGTTCGTCCCTCTAATCCTCAATTGCCTGGCACTTCATGTTGTAAAGCCTCACTGAGGAGTTGGTTTTGGGGTTTGGGGTTTGATTAAACACACACACACACAGACACACACTGGGTCCTGCATACCCCGTGGCTTTTCTTTCCTGTTTAGCCAACACACATTTATGAGAGCTTCCTTTGGGCCGGACCCTCTGCCAGGCGCTGGGGGGCCTGAGGGGTCCTGGGGGAAGCTAGAAAGGTGACTGCTAACCACATTGCAGCCACAGGCGGGGGCAGGGTGGCTCTGGGGCCCCCAAGGAGCTCCTGATGCAGCCTGGAAGGCAGGGACACTGCCTAGAGAAACAGGCGAAGGACAAGCTCTGAAGTGGAGCTCAGGAATAGAACTTAAGTGCCCAAATGCAGGGGACACTGTCCTTCAGTCTGGAGGCCCCTGGGATGGACCTGGGCAGTTGTTCCCTGTCTGGAATCAAGTCCAGGTCTCCCTTGCAAGGGAGGCCTGGGCAACAGAGTGAATATTCTGTCCTTGAAACTACAGCTGGGAGGTGGAAAGCGTGCTCCCATTATAGAGAGGGGCAAACTGAGTCACAGGGCTGTGTTTGCACACTCCCCTAGATCACAGGTTGCCTTGGAGGTGGGAAATCAGGCTTGACTCTGCAGCACCCAGGGTAAAAAAGACATAAAAATTATCCACGGGTAGGGTATTTACTGGTACAGCAGTGTGATTTTATGTCATATGATCCAAATTTTATAAAATACACAGGTACATACACACTTACATTTTTTAAATTGACACTGGTAGACTACAAAATGTTAATAGTTGTTATTTCTAGGTTGTAGATTGCAGATGTTTTTAAAAGACTTTTTATCATGCTGAAATATGCTGGAATAGTATGGAAATATGCGAAAAATAAAATAGGATAATGAACCATTGTTGTTGTTCAGTTGCTCAGTCGTGTTCGACTCTTTGAGACCCCATGGACTGCAGCACGCCAGGCATCCCTGTCCTTCACCATCTCCCAGAGCCTGCTCAAACTCATGTCCACTGAGTCAGTGATGCCATCCAACCTTGTCGTCCTCTGTCATCCCCTTCTTCTCCTGCCTTCAATCCTTCCCAGCATCAGGGCCTTTCCTGATGAATAGGCTCTTCACATCAGGTGGCTTCAGCTTCAGCATCAGTCCTTCCAATGAATACTCAGGATTGATTTCCTTTAGGATGGACTGGTTTGATCTCCTTGCTGTGTAAGGGACTCTCAAGAATCTTCTCCAACACCACAGCTCAAAAGCATCAGTTCTTGGTGTTCAGCCTTATTTATGGTCCAACTCTCACATCCGTACATGACTACTGGAAAAACTATAGCTTTGACTATATCAACCTTTGTCAGCAAAGTGATGTCTCTGCTTTTTAATATGCTGTCTAGGTTTGTCATGGAAATTCCCTGGTAGCTCAGTCGGTGAAGAGTCTGCTTGCAGTGCAGGAGACCCGGGTTCAATCCCTGAGTCAGGAAGATCCCCTGGAGAAGGAGATGGCAACTGACTCCAGTATTCTTGCCTGGAAAATCCCATGGCCAGAGGAGCCTGGCAGGCTACAGTCCACGGGGTCGAAAGAGTCAGACACGACTGAGCAACTAAACCACCACCAGGTTTGTCATAGCTTTTCTTCCAAGGAGCAAGCGTCTTTTAATTTCATGGCTGCAGTCACCATCTGCAGTGATGGTGCCCCCCAAAAATAAAGTCTGCCACTGTTTCCACTGTCTCCCCGTCTATTTGCCATGAAGTGATGGGACTGGATGCCATGATCTTAGTTTTCTGAATATTGAGTTTTAAACCAACTTTTTCACTCTCCTCTTTCACTTTCATCAAGAGGCTCTTTAGTTCCTCTTCACTTTCTGCCATAAGGGTGGTGTCATCTGCATATCTAAGGTTATTGATATTTCTCCCTGCAATCTTGATTCCAGCTTGTGCTTCATCCAGCTCGGCATTTCTCATGATGTACTCTGCATATAAGTTAAATAAGCAGGGTGACAATATACAGCCTTGATGCATTCCTTTCCCAATTTGGAACCAGTCCTTTTGTTCTATGTCTGGTTTTAACTGTTGCTTCTTGACCTGAATACTGGTTTCTCAGGAGGCAGGTATGATGGTCTGGTATTCCCATCTCTAAGAATTTTCCACAGTTTGTTGTGATCCACACAGTCAAAAGCTTTAGTGAACTGTTGTCAGCCCAGTAACCAACCACCCATGCCTGACCATGCTCCATCCACCCCTCTGTGATGTACTCCATGGCAGTAAATCCTATAGATCATATTATCTCTTCTCCAAATAGTTCAGTGTGTATCTCTCAAAAGAAGACCTTTAAATATATGTGTGTGTGTGTTAGTAGCTCAGTCGTGTCTGAGTCTTTGCGACTCTATGGACTGTAGCCTACCAGGCTCCTCTGTCCATTGGATTCTCCAGGTAAGAACACTGGAGTGGGTTGCCATGCCCTCCTCCAGGGGATCTTCCTGACCCAGGAATCGAACTCGAATCTCCTGCATCTCCAGCTTCAAAGGTGGATTCTTTATCGCTGAGCCACCTGGGATGCCCCCAAATATATGCACATATATATGGCAACCACGATACCATTACATCTAAGAAGATATACAATTATTCCTTAATATTATCAAATGGCCAGTCTGTGTTCAGATTTCCAATAGTGTCACATATGCATAGGTGTTTCCAATTTACAGCTGCTTTAAAGAAAATCAGGATGAAAATCATGACTGCTTTATGTAATTAGCTGATATACTGTTTAGGTATCTTTTATCTACAGTGTCCCCCTTCATCTCTTTTTATGTTCTTCCAAAACACATTATTTATCCTAAAATAGCTAACAGTTTGCTGATTGCATCTCTGCGGTCTAATTTAACAAATTTCTCTGTTCTTTGTATTTCTCATAAAGGGATAGTTTCACCTAAAGCCTGATTCGATTCAAATTAGAGTTTTTTAGACAAGACTAATTCAGAAGAGGTGTTGTGTGATTTCACTAGGAGGCAAAAAATGTCTGGCTGTCTTCTTTGGTGTGACATGAGCAGCCTTGTCGTTCAGTGTTGAGGTCCCTAAATTCATGAGGAGTTGCAAGACGAAAATCATCTAATTGATCATTCTCTGGAATGATCAATTCCAGAATACCTCTGTGAAGTGAAATTCCTCTCACCACCTGTCTGATTCATCTGAGGTATAGATTTTAAAGGAAGGGCCTGAAAAACGCTTCAATCTCACCCTTTATTTACCAGTCTTCAAAATACTGAGTTTGTTCACCAGCATCCACCAAAGGCCTTTGGAAACCTCAACTCAGCTCCTGAGTCCTTTGTCTTTTTTTTTTTTTTTTAGCAAAAACATATACACATGTATGGGGTTTTTTTAATATATATTTTTAAAATTTTATTTGCATATTTACTTTTGTCTGTGCTGAGTCTTCGTTGCTGTGAGAGCTCTTCTCCAGTTGCGGCAGTCCGGGGCTACTCTCTAGTCGCAGTGAATAGCCTTCTCATTGTGGAGAACGAGAAGCAGTGGCTTCTCTTACTGCGAGCACAGGCTCTAGGGTTTCAGCTGCACGGGCTTCAGCAGTTGCAGCTCGTGGGCTCAGTAGTTGTGGTTCCTGGACTCCAGAACACAGGCTTAGTAGCTGCAGCTCCTGGAACTCCAGAACACAGGCTCAGTATATGTGGCACACGGGCTTAACTACTCCGAGGCATGTGGATCTTCTCAGATCAGGGATTAAACCTGTGTCTCTTGCACTGGCAGGTGGATTCTTGACCACTGAGCCATGAGAGAAGCCCATGTATGTATGGTTTTGTTTGTTTTGACTTTTTGGCCAAGCTGCATGTGGGATCAAACCACTGGACCACCAGAGAAGTCCCACACCCTGTAAGTCTTGATAGCCTCTTTGCTAGCTGGTGTTTCCAGATCTTCCAGAATTCTCTGGGGTTCAGATCTAGAATCAGCCACTCTCTAAGGAGCTCTGGTTCCTCTTGAAGGCAATCATGTTTAGAGACCATAAGCTGGGTCCTAGGGGTATAATTGGTTTCTTAAATTTTTTTCTCTTTTTACTTTTTATTTTGAAATAATTTTAGACATACAGAAAAGTTGCAAAAATAGCACCGAGAGTTCCCCTGTATCCTCTTGCCCAGCTTCCTCTCAAGTTAACATCTTACATAACCACAGTATCATGATCAAAACCAAGAAAATACCATGGGGACAATACTATTAAATAAAATTAACTGCAGACTTTATTCAGATTTCAGCAATTTTTCCACCAATGTTCTCCCACCCCCACTCCATTTCTAGGATCCCATTGGATGGTACGTTAAATCTACCCATCATGTAACCTTAGTCTCCCCTCGCCCATAAGGGTCCCTCAGTCCTTCCTTACATAAATCGTGATCTTGACACTTTTGAAGGGTACTGGTCAAGTGTTTTGTAGAACGTCCTTCCCTTTGGGTTTATCTCATGTTTTTTCATCATTTGAGGGAGATTGTGCCTTCTGGGGAAGCATAACGGAAGAAGAGGCCTTCTTTTCACTACATTAGGGATACCTGATGTTCATATGTCTTATTCCTGAGATATGCAGTTTAATCACTTGGTTAAGATGGTGTCTGCCATATTTTTCCACTGTTCAGTTATTATTTTTCTTTTTGTAGTTAATAAATACCTTTTAGACAACGCACACACGCTCCTCTCCTTAAACTTTTCCCACTAATTTTCCATCCATCGGTGGATGCTGGCTGCCGTGAGTACTATTATGGTGTTCTAATGGTGAGCCCCTGTTCCCCTCATTCCTTCTCACTTATTAATTGGAATCCTTCTGTAAAACAGAGCTGTTCTTTCCTCTCCCATGTTTCCTCATTTATGTATTCATTTATTCATTCACCCACGTACATCAGTATGGATTTGTGGATATTTTATTCCATGAGTTATAATCCAGTTCTGTAGCTAGTATAATAGGCTTTGAATAAATGTTTCTGGAAGAAAGCAAGGCAAGCATGGAAAGAGAAAGAAGAAGAAATTGATAGGGAACTTGTCTTAATCACCTGTATGTAATAAACCTTCATCAGAACACAGCATACAGGTCAAGTAGTGTTCCAGTCCATCCGTGTGTGCTGGTCGGAGGGCCTGTTCTACAATGCAGGTATGAGTTGGCTGGGGGACACTGCACTGCCCTGGGAGCCCCTGGGAGGAGGGCTGTTTTTCTCTCTGTCCTCAGGACTCTGCCTGGCCAGGGCAGGTGTAGTGAATGCTGGTTCCTTTAGTTTGCCATCTCACTCAGAGTAAAAGCCTAAGGTCTTGCAAAGGTCTCAGAGTCTACGTACTCTGGGGCCCCCTTGTCCCTCCCCGCCTTTCTCCTCTCTGTCCCTCATTCGTCCGGTTCCACTTGCACTGGCTGTGCTCCCTGAGGCAGGCTCTCTGCACTGACCTGGCCTGCTCTCCCCCAGGTGTCGCTTGACCCTCTCCTCCGGCAGGTCTTCTCCCGGGAACTCCCCTGACCGCCCCCGACCCACCCCAAACTGCCACCTCTCTTCCCACACTGCCTCCCTCCTCCTCCCATTGCACTACATATTTTTTTCCTATTTGTTCTTTCCTTTTCTGTCTCCCTTCCCTTGGATCTAAGCGCCTGGAGGAGCAGGGGGACTGACTTCAGTGAGGCAATAGGAGGGGGGACAAATCAACAAGGTGTGGAAGCCCTGAGGAGTGGTCAGGGAGGGCTTCTCGGAAGAGGAAGCCTCCAAGCCATGGAGCCAAGGGTTGTTCAGGTATTAGTGAGGTGAATGGAAGCGTGTCAGGAAGAGTCTTTTAGGAAACAGGTGAGACGGAGCAGGTCACTCGGGGTATGGTGGGTGCTGCAGACGGCTGGCACGGGGAACCTCAGCATGTGTGTGCACAGGGTCCCCCATGTGGCAGGTCGTGGAGCCCCTCGGGGGCCTGGGGGTGGGGGCAGTGGCAAGCAAACTCGCTCCTGCTGTCGCCAGGGAGACGGGAACGACTTGGGAGAAGGGAGAGGAGGTGGTCCTGAGGACAAGCTGTCTGCTCCACAGGACTATTCCTGGACCATTCTCGGGTGAGAAAAGCTAGGCAGCAAAAGCCAGGCATCAGAGAGATTGAGGTGGAATGTGGGGCCCAATTTTGCTAGAAAACATGGAATTTGGTCTTTATCCCCAGGAGAGAGAGCCACGGGGGCATTTTAAGCCTAGAAATGACACCATCCAACTTGTATTTTGGGAAAGATTCCATCTACTCCTTTCTGAAGAAGCCTCGACTCCACTCAACAATGTCTACTTTGCTTCTTTTTAGTAACCTTTCTTCCTTCACCATGAATCTCCTTTTCCCTAATTCCTACTGTTGTTGTTTTTTTAAGATTTTTTTCTTTAACGTGGACCATTTTTAAAGTCTTTATTGAATTTGTTACAATATTGCTTCTGTTTTCTATTTTGGTTTCCTGGCCAAGGGATCTTAGCTCCTCAAGTGAAAGTGAAGGTCACTCAGTCATGTCCTGCTCTTTGTGAGCCCATGGACTGTATAGTCCATGGAATTCTCCAGGCCGGAATACTGGAGTGGGTAGCCTTTCCCTTCTCCAGGGGAATCTTCCTGACCCAGGGATCCAACCCAGGTCTCCCGCATTGTGGGCAGATTCTTTACCAGTTGAGCCACAAGGGAAGCCCAAGAATACTGGAGTGGGCAGTATTGAAGTGCCTATCCCTTCTCTAGCGGATCTTCCCGATCCAGGAATCGACCAGGGATCAAACCCAGAGCCCCCTGCACTGGAAGGGAAAGTCTTAATCACCGGACCACCAGAAGTCCCTCCCTTTCCCTAATTCCTGAGTACTGAATACTCGTGGCCTGGGTAGGAGACCCCAAAGCTTTCACCCTCTCTTTATTTTACTGGCTCCCACACTTGTCCTTCAGGTCCATTTTCTTGCTTTGCATTTATCGTAATTAATAACTTCATATTTGTGCTGAGTGTTTACATGTTTATGGGCTTCCCTGGTGGCTCAGACAGTAAAGAATCTGCCTACTAATGCAGGAGACCCAGGTTCGATCCCTGGGTCGGATCCCTGGGTCAGGAAGACCCCTTGGTAAGTTCTGGGCCACCAACCACTGTTTTGACTGTGGAGTACACACTTCCAATGGTTTTCAACATAATTTTAAGGTGTTAGGAAAGGCAATGGCACCCCACTCCAGTACTCTTGCTTGGAAAATCCCATGGACGGAGGAGCCTGGTAGGCTGCAGTCGATGGGATCGCTGAGGGTCAGACACGACTGAGTGACTTCACTTTCACTTTTCACTTTCATGCATTGGAGAAGGAAATGGCAACCCACTCCAGTGTTCTTGCCTGGAGAATCCCAGGGACGGGGGAGCCTGGTGGGCTGCCGTCTATGGGGTCGCACAGAGTTGGACATGACTGAAGTGACTCAGCAGCAGGAAGAATGCCTAACATCTATTGAGTGATTACCTTGTTACAGGCATCGTTCCCATCATAGGAGCAGAAACTCATTTCATCCTCACAACTGGCTTGTGAGGTCACACTATTTTATATTCTCATTTTACAGATTAAAAAAAAAGTGAGACCTTATAGACTTAGAAAACAAACTTATGGTTGCCAGGGAGAAGGGATAGTTAGGGAGTTTGGGAAACCGCTATTCAAAATAGGTAGGTAACCAACCTGTGGCACCTACTACGTAGCACATGGAACTATTCAATCTTATATGCCAGCCTGGTGGGAAGAGGTTTGGGGGAGAATGGGTACATGTATATGTATGGCTGAGTCCCATGTATGATGGTCTCACCCAGTCCTCCCTTTTTACAAAGAAGACCTAGGCTGGAAGGTGTTATCTGGAATCTGGTCTGTCCTGGTAAGCCATGGTGGGGTAACCAGGTTAGGACTAGGACAAAGTTGGGACTTCCCTGGCTGTCCAGTGCTTAGGCATCTGTGCTTCCATTGCAGGGGGCACGGGTTCGATCCCTGGTCCCTAAGATTCTGAATACCTTGAGGTGTGACCAAAAAAAAAAAAAAAGAACCTGGACAAAGTTGTTACCTCTCCCTGTTGCCCTCAGTGGGCCCCACGTCCATTGCCTGCAGTGTAATGTGTATGACACCCTCTGGGCTCCCACTCTGCCCAGCCCTCAAGCTTCCCCTCCCATCTCTCTGCCCATCACCCCGTTCCTCCCCTAGCTTCCCTTTTTCCTTCTGGGCATTTAGGGGACCCCTGAACCCAGCATGACTGGTCTTGATAATGGCTAATTGTTGGTGTTGCCTGCATTGCTAGACCACCAGCTCCAGGAGAAGAGGGGCAGGCCTACTTTGTGGAGCCCCCAATTCCCAGCACAGCCTCCAGCTAAGACATACATGTTGAGCAAATGGATGCTTGTAGTGGGAGAATAAGGGAGAAATTACTGCAGTGGTCAAGATGAAAATTAAAGTAGGTCTGTGCTACCTGCGTGTGTGGGTGTGCTCAGTCGCTCAGTCCTGTCTGACTCTTTGCGGTGCCATGGGACTGTTGCCCGCCAGGCTTTTCTGCAATTTTCCAGGCAGGAATACTGGAGAGGTTGCCATTTTCTACTCCAGAAGATCCTTTGTGACCCAGGGATCGAACCTGCATCTCTTGCGTCTCCTGCAGTGGCAGGTGGATTCCTTACCACTAGCACCATGTGGGAAGCCCGTGTGGTGGGGGCAGGGGTTGTCAGGAGAGGGAGAGGAACAAGCCCAGATGGGAAAGGATTTACAGAGCTAGAATCTAGATATTTCGTTTTTTTTGTTTGTTTGTTTGCTGTTGTTGTTTTTGATGTGGATCATTTTTAACGTCTTTACTGAATTTGTTACATATTGCTTCTGGTTTTTTCTTTTTTTATTGCTTCTGTTTTACGGTTTTGGGGTTTTTTTGGTGGGGGGGGGAGCTGGCGGCTGGGAGGCACATGGGATCTCATCTCCCCCACCAGGGTTCAAACCTGCACTCCCTGCATTGGAAGGCGAAGTCTCAACCACTGGACCACCAGGGAAGTCCCACAGACGTTTGTTTTTAATGGTGAGAAAACATTATTGCCAGTCCACACCCTACTCATTCCAAAGGAGTAAATCATGGCAAATTATCTGGAGCCACTGAAGGCTTTTGAGTAGAAAAGCGATTGTTTCACAACAGGCACTGTTCTATATCAGGCATGTTTTATATCTTGTAAGTTGCCTCAGTCTGACACAGTCAAAGGGCCCCTCGTCCCTGGGCCCACCCTCTGAGGCTGGCCCCACTCGCTGCCCCGGAACCCTAGCAGGTGCGGCCACTGGAGTGCTGCCTGAACTTCCTGGGCGATATGTGTGCTGGTAAGGCTGATAGCCTATCGGCGACATCTGGGTTGCTGCGACAGGGCTCTTGTCATGCTAACAAGGTCATGCGTCCGCAGGTTCCCTCAGTTGCTGCTTCTCAGCCGCACTGAGAGGGAAAGAAAGCCAGCTTATCACCAGGTAGCCCATGGCCCCTGCAAGCCAGTGAGCAGAGAAAGGCCCACCTGTTGATCCTAAATTCAAATCATCCTGGAGCGAGACAACCTACAATCAAATCCCAGTGCTGACACTCTGCGTCCTCACAAGTTACTTGGTTCATTTCCCCAACTGTACGATGGCTATGTGAGGAGTAAATGAAATACACATGGAAAGCCTTTCGACATCCCTGGCAGGTGGTAAAGGTTAGTTAATATTAAATCCCATCCCTCCCATCCTCTATGGAAAAATCCGACAGGAAGCCCAGAGACCTCCTCACACAGCAGAACTGGGTGGCCTGCGGTGGGGGAGGGGCATGCCGGCCCTCCTACTGGGCCTTCGGCAGTGCCCTGTGGCAAGGCCTAGGGCTCCCCGGATTCACAGCTCCCACCCTAGACCTGCCCTTGGTATTCTCTGTTGGGTGGAATGTAACCAGGTTAGGGTTATTTGCTTGAAGTGTGTCTTGGAAACTCACTGGAGCCCATGGGGACAGGTTGGTCCCATCTGCAGCCCCTTTGTTCACTTAATTCTTTTTTTTTTGGCTGTGCCAGGCCTTAATTATAGCATGAAAGATCTTTAACTGCAGCATGGGGGATCTACTTCCTTGACCAGGGATTGAACCCAGGACCCCCTGCATTGGGAGAGCAGAGTCTTAGCCACTGGATCACCAGGGAAGTCCCTCATTCGCTTATTCTATTATTCATTTGCCTCAGCACACACTGTGCTGTGCTTCCCAGGTGGAGCCAGTGATACAGTCAATGCAGGAAAAGCAAGACACAGAGGTTCAATCCCTGGGTCGGAAAGACCCCCTAGAGTAGGAAATGGCAACCCACTCCAGTATTCTTGCCTGGGAAATATCATGGACAGAGGAGCCTAGCAGGCTACAGTCCATGGGGTCTTAAAGGGTCAGACATGGCTGAGCAATTGCACACACACACACACACACACTGTGCTGGACATTAGGGAGTCTGTGACATCTAAGCTCCCTCTAGGGAGTCCTGTCTCCCTCTAGCAGCTCACAGTCTTTACAGAGGAATCAAAAGAGCCAAGAGGCAGCTTCGATCTGGCAGCATCCAGACCACTGGGCCCTGCCTGGCGATGCAGGTGTGGATGGTGGGAGCCCAGATGGAAGGCCCAGCTGAAGCCAGGCAGGGAAGTGAGAACTGGTTTGTTCTGCTGTATTGGAAAGCCTGCAGTGGGGTGGCTGGAGAATAGGTTAAAAATATGGCCCAGAGCCTCATAAACTTCCCTCCAAAATGTGGCAAAAGGCCTGCTCCCTGGGGTTGTGTGTGTTACTCACTCAGTCGTGTCTGACTCTTTTCGACCCCATGGTCTGTAGCTCACTAGGCTCCTCTGTCCATGGGATTTCCCAGGCAAGAATATTGGAGTGGGTTGCCATGTTCCTCCTCCAGGGGATCTTCTGGACCTAGGTATTGAACCCAGGTCTCCTGCTTGGCAAGCAGATTCTTTACCATCCGAGCCACCAGAGAAGCAAGAATGGAATTTGCTTTTTCCAGAAGATGGAGGGTCAGGATGGGTTAAAAAGGGAGAACTGGCAATCAGAGGGAAGGGTGCCTTGGATGATGGTCTGGGGACTAATGGAGACCCAGGCAGATGGGAGGGACACTGAGGGGTAGAATCAGTAGGACCTGGACCCTGGCTGAGCTGACAGTCCTGCAAGCTTCCAGAATGGCAGCACAGGCCCCCGAACTGACTTCAGTCCCTGCATGGGGAATGCCAGGCCGCTCTGACAATGGAGTTGTGCAAGTCTGTGCAGCTCAGCTGAACAGGCGGAGCAGCCCATTGCCTCCAGAATCTGTCCCATGCCAGCATCCAGCTTTGGTGTGGCTGAACTACCCAAGTGATCCTTCCATGCCCCCTCATAGGAAAGCATGAACTCAGCACTTAGCATAGAACCTGGCACAGCACAGACACTCAGTAAATGGTAGGTGGGATTATTTATTAAGCCTCTGCAGGGAGCACTCGGGGCTTCCCTGGTGGCTCAGTGGTAAAGAACCTGCCTGCCAACGCAAGACACATGAGTTCAATCCCTGGATTGGGACGATCCTCTGGAGAAGGAAATGGCAACCCACTCCAGTATTCTTATCTGGGAAATTTCATGGACAGAGGAGCCTGTCAGGCTACAGACCATAGGGCCACAAAAGAGTTGGACAAGTCTTAGCCACTAAACAAAAAAGGGAGCATGGGGGTGGGGGTCGGGGGTGAGAACAAAAGACTTCTTCCGTTCACTCAGTATTCACCTACTGAACAGTCTGGGGACAGGCCCTGGACAAGACCAGCTAAGGCGCTGTGTTGAAACTAACTGAGGGATGGCCTGAGGCCCTAAGCACTGCGGGATGGGGAAAAGCTGAGAAAAGGGGGTTCCTTCAGAACTCTTCCTAATGCAGAGGTGGCAAGAGAAAAGGATCTTTCAGCCTACTGAAGGGTCGGGGTCTGGCTTCTGAGAGTCTACACCTAGTATCTTATCTAGAAGCAGTGTTCAGGTCACATGGCCTTTCTAAAAACAGGCCAAGGGGCAAGCAAGTACTCTAAGTGGCTGGCACTACCTGGAGAGCCTAGGCCTGGCACACAGAAGGGCCCTGGGCTGGCTGACTTCTTGCAGCTTCAAGGGCCCACCTTCTGGCCGGAGGGAAAGTCTCCTTTATTGGCTTCTCCAGGCCCAGCCCGCTGCCTTTATCACTGCACCCTCCCGCCGAGCATGGGCTCGGTGCCAGAAGCCTCAGAATATTTAATGGGCTGTTGTGTGTCGGATTCTTTGCAACCCCCATGGACCGCAGCAGCCAGGCTTCCCTGTCCTTCACCATCTCCTGAAGTTTGCTCAAACACATTGAGTCGGTGATGCCATCCAACCCTCTGGTCCTCTGCCGACCTCTGTTTTAATGGGAAGTGAAAGTGAAAGTCGCTCAATCTTGTCTGACTCTTTGCGACCCCATGGACTATACAGTCCCTGGAATTCTCCAGGCCAAGGAGTGGGTAGGCTTTCCCTTCTCCAGGAAATCTTCCTCCACCCAAGGATGGAACCCAGGTCTCCCGCATTGCAGGCGGATTCTTTCCCAGCTGAGCCACAAGGGAATTCCGTTTTAAGGGGAGGAAGGAGCCCAGACCTGTGTAACTGGGTTTGCCCGGCAGAAGCGGAGGGGCGCTCGGCCCAGCCCTGCAGGTGGCGCGCACAAACGCCATTCCCATTAGACAGACCAGGAAGCCGAGGCCCAGAGAGGCCGCTTGCCGAGGTCACACGCAACCCGTGTGCCCGCGCTGCCTGCCGCTCGGGCCGCGTCCTGTCAATCCCGTCCCCAAGCCTGCGACCCCTGGCCCCCAACAGTGCAGTACCCGCCTCCTGCTCTGCGGGCTTTTTTTGACCCGGGCGCA
>NW_011489458.1:628629-641519 GCF_000754665.1 Bison bison bison | reverse complement strand
TTCGTTCACCCAGATCCGGACACAAGGCGCCCGCGGGCAGCTCGGCGCGGCGGGCCGCCCCGAGACCCGCGGCCGCCGGGCCCCGGGGGCGTTCCGCGGAGGAGGGAGACCCGGGCGGCGGCGGCCGGCTCGGTCCGGCCACACCCCGACACCTGGGCCCGGGGCGGAGAGAGCCGCGCCCTAGGGCTCCGCTCTTTCCAACCTTTGTTCTGGCTTCAGCGCGCGATCCCCGGGCCCCTCCACCCTGGCCGCAGGGCTCAGTGCGGACCTCGACCCTTAACCTTCGCTGATCCGCGGGCAGTCCCGCGGTCTCGGTCCCGGGCGGGGCGGGAGTGGGCGCGCGCGCGGGGTCCCGGCGGCTGCATGTGCCGGGCCTCAGGGGGCACGGAGCCCCGTTCTCGCCCCGCTGCCGCCCAGGTGTCCCGGCCGCTGGCACCGAATCGGGGGTTGGGAGCTGCGGAGGCGAGCCCACTGGAGCGCCCTGGACCCCTGCCCTGGTGGAGAATATAGACAGGATCAGGGCCACGCTGATAGTAGTTAGTGACTGTCAGCCCTCTCTATATGGGTGAGATCACAGCCTCAAGGGCTGACCCGAAGAGCCGGGCGAGAGTTCCTGTCCTTAAAGTTACAGGAAAGTTGGTAATCTTGGATTTTTTGTTTAATCATATTATGGAGGATTTTTTATCATAAGCGAAAGTCACGATGGTAAGATGAGTCCCCCAGGTGCGCAGCACTCAGATACAATTATAAGCAGGTGACCATCTGGTTCTGCCTGACCCTCACTCTCCACCCACGGCCCCGACCTGTCATTGTGAAACAGATCCTTGGCATCGGGTCAGATTTCAGTTGTGCCCCCTGAGACACTTACTGGCTTTTGATGAAAAGCCCTTTGTTTGTTTAGAAAACATTTAAAAAGCTGAATAGATTAAAACATTAAGGAGTGGAGATAAACATGAAGATAAAGGAGACTGAACAGAGGAAGGAGTGGAAAGACTGAAATGATGGGTGAAAGCCCAGGCCATGCTTTCCGGGGGTGGGGGGCGGGGTGGGGTGGGGTATTAAGTTCCCAAAGTGAGAGCTTGAGCAGAGAGGAGCCAGGGAGAAGAGGTGTGATTCCAATCGAAGGTAGAAGTGACTGGATTTGCTGATGGATTAGACAGAAGTCTTGAAGGAGAGAGGCTTCGAGGACGGGAAGCTAGAAGAATGGCAGTGCTTTGAACTGACTTGAGAAGACTAGGGGAAGATTTGGGGGAAACCAAAATGGAGTTTGGTATGTTACACCTGAGCTGCCATTGAGATATCCAAGTGGAGATACCATGGGGAGGTAGGTATTTAAAGAGAATTCCCAGGGATGAGAGCAGGGCTAGAGATTCCAAGAGTGGAGTTTTAACTACTGGACCACCAGGGAAGTCCCAAGGGCTAGAGATTTAAATCCGGAAGTTGAGAACCTGTGCTGCTGCTGTGTCGCTTCAGTCGTGTCCGACTCTGTGCGACCCCATAGACGGCAGCCCACCAGGCCTCCCGTCCCTGGGATTCTCCAGGCAAGAACACTGGAGTGGGTTGCCATTTCCTTCTCCAATGCATGAAACTGAAAAGTGAAAGTAAAGTCGCTCAGTCGTGTCCGACTCTAGCGACCCCATGGACTGCAGCTTACCAGGCTCCTCCATCCATGGGATTTTCTAGGCAAAAATTCTGGAGTGGGGTGCCATTGCCTTCTCCCTGAGAACCTGTAGTGTATTTAAAATCACAGGACTGGAATAGATAGTGGCCAGTGAAGTTGGAGGGAAATCAGGAGAGTGGTCTCTCAGAAGTCAAGGGAAGAAAGCGTTCCAAAGAAAGAGAGAGGGATTGACAGTGTGGAATATCATGGAGAGGTCAAGGAAAAGGAGGACAAAAAAAAAGTGGCCATTTAATCTCATAACTGGGACGCCCTTGGTGAAGTTGGTGGGAGTAATTTCAAAAGTGCAACATAGTTGAAAGCCAAACCAGAGAGACCTGAGAGAACATGAGTGAGGGAGTGATTAATCTTTGGAGAAACTGTGATGTGAGCAGAAACTAGAGAAATGAGGCCAAAGGGAGCATAAGGTCAAGATACATTAAAACAAAATGAAATGACATTTTAGTACAGAGAATTTAAGACTTACTAGAGAGTAGAATAATATAATGAACCCATACCCATCATCTAACATCTGTCTTTATCAACATACAATTTTGTTTCATCCATACCTGCCTAGTTACTTTAAAGCAAATCTTAGAATTCATTCTCTTTCAGTCATAAATGGACTTCAGTATGTATCTCTAACAGGGAAGGATTCAATCTTTCATAGTTAAGAACTTAGTTTTTTAACATAACTGCAAAATAATTTTCATATCTAAAAGCAATTAACAGTAATTCCTAAATAATTATCTAATAGCCAGTCACCAGTGTTCACACTTTCCTGATTATCCCATAAGTGATTTTCTAATAATTTGTGTGTTACAGTCAGGATACAAATAAATCCATATATTGCACTTGATTGATTTGTCTCTTAACCCTCTTTTAACCTATAACATTTCCTCTCCTTTAAAAATTTTTTAAGAAATCAGATCATTTGTATTTTAGAATTTTCCACACTGAGTTTTTCTACATTGGCTCTGTGGTAAAGAATCTGCCTGCCAATGCCAGAGACATAGGAAATGAGAGTTCAATCCTGGGTTGGGAAGATCCCCTGGAGAAGGAAATGGCAACCCACTCCAGTATTCTTGCCTGGAGAATCCCAGGGACAGGGGAACCTGGTGGTGCGTCCAGGAGGTTGCACATGACTTTGCAACTAAACAACAAAAGCAACATCTTTCTAATCGTGCTGGGAACTTCCTGATGCATCCCATAAAGCCTCGTTGTCTCTTGGTGATTGATCAGGTGTTTTCAGCCTGATCCTTCCATTATAAGTTCCCCATCAGCCTGTCACCCTACAACCCTAGTCATGAGTGTTCTTGAAAAAGCAATGGTGAAGAGAAATCCTCCCAAGGGGCAAAACTGGAGTAGTGTATGTCATTGTCTACATGGTCTAGACTTGGGGATGACCTGAAATTAGACTTACAGGCCGTAACTAACAGAGACTTGAAGGGACAGGACTGGAAGACGAGTAACCAGAAAACTGCCACTGCTGAAGTCAATTTAGTCGTGTCCAACTCTGTGCAACACTATGGACTGCAGCCTGCCAGGCTCCTCTGTCCACAGGATTCTCTAGGCAGGAATACTGGAGTGGGTTGCCATGCCCTAACTCCGGGAGATCTTCCCAACCCAGGGATCAAACCCAGGTCTCCTGTATTGCAGGCCGAGTCTTTACCACTGAGCCAGCAGGGGAGTCCAACAGGAAAACTAGGGAAGAGCTATGTAGATGGGGGTGCTCAGAACAGGCAGCGTGGACCTATTTGTGTCATATTTGAATGCTCTTCACAGGATATCTGTTGCAGAGGAGGCTCTCAGTATTATCAAGTGGACAAAATGATACATTCTGCGGCTGTCAGTCAACCTCTTTCCCTGGCCACCCTGGTTCAAGTGGGTCCATGTGGCGAGGATGAAGATAATATGCACAGCTAACAAGGCCCTCCCCTCAACAAGCTGCCCTGGCTTCTGCCATTCCTGAGTGTATAACCTCCCAAGCAGAGACCAGCACTCACCTCCCCAACCCTGCATGCCATCATCCCCCAGGGACTAGCCACTTGCTTGTAGGCTGGTTACGCTGGACCCCTTCCATCGTGTTGGCAGCAGTTTTCCTCTCTAGAAAAACATACATCCTGTCATCAGTGCTTCTCCCTGCATCACCGTCCATAGTCTCTTAGAATGCCTTTTGCACTTGCATAGTGTTCCATGCAACATGTATTTCATAGTATTCCATTGCACATCCAATCAAGGGACTGGCTTCCTAGCAAAAGAACTGTAGGTGTGAGCACGCGTGCATAGAATTCAGTAGTGTTACTATGTACCCCACCACCTAGGGGCAGCTGGCCTGAAAGATGGTGGAGTGACCTACTGGAAGTTCTTTTCTGATGCCGGTTGAGAAGAACACCCTGAAAGGATGGGAGTCTGTCTTACACGTGCTTTCTTGCACGTGTGGTCAATACGTGGGTGCTGTTTGAAGGTCTAAACAGGAGCAGCACCTCTCACTGTTACACCTGCTCAGCTCCTTCTCCCACACCTTTAGCTTGATGGGAGGCCTTAGTTCCCAAAGAAGGAATTTGTCCTAATATTAGGGGACACAGCTATGGTTTCATTCAGTTGGAATCTGGATGTTTGGCACTTCCCATCTGGTAAAGAAAGAGGTTACTCTACTGGCTGGAGTGATTCACCTGAATTCTCAAAGCAAATTGTTACTTACAAATCCATCACATGCTCAGTTGTGTCCAACTGTTTGCCACCCCATGGACTGTAGCCTGCCAGGCCCTCTGTGCTTGGGATTTCCCAGCAAGAACATTGGAGTGGCTTGCCATTTCCTTCTCCAGGGGATCTTCACGACCCAGGGATCAAACCCATGTCTCCTGCATTACAGGCGGATTCTTTACTGCTTGAGCCATGGGGGAAGCATCGTTACTTAAAAAGGGGGCTACAAAACTGTGTCTGGAATCCCAAGGAATCTTCCTTCATTTTCTCTCAGTGAAGGGGAGGAGCCAGTCCTGCTGTCTCTGGTGGTTATGGTGAATCTAGGTGTTTAAGTTTCTCTTAAGGCATCTACTCAATGTCACATCCGGGCCTCAGAGCCTCACTCCTCTTTCTAGTCCCTAGCAGAGGAGACTTGCTGGGCTTCGAGTTCAGCCTTCTTTGTAACTCATAAATAAAATCTTGGATCTGATTTCCAGCACTGTCTGTCCTCTGGGTGCAGGAGATGAGGGTCTCTTTAGATGGTGACTTTCTGGCTTCCACATCATGCTCTGAGTTGATTGTTGACTGACTTGAGCCAATTGTTTTCTTCCTTTTGGGTTCTTGTGGCAGTTAAAACAGCCAACTAGGGACCTCCCTAGTGATCCAGTGGCCAAGAGGCCGTGTTCCCAATGCAGGGGGCCCAGGTTCCATCCCTGGTGAGGGAACTAGATCTCACATGCTGCAGCTAAGACCCAGCGCAGCCAAATAAATAAATAAATATATTTTTTAAAAAGCCCCCAGATCCTTATAATCCCTGATCCTGGTGTTTTTCATGCAGTAGCATCGTTGCAGATGCCAATGCAGCATCTTCTACTGGTACTGCATCCCCATCAACCAAAGATGAGAGTCTCAGTCCTTGTGCTGGTCCAGCATATTTGGGGTCATCTCCATCCCACTCACCATGAATAACAGAGTCCTCATTGCCATCTGGCTGGCAAGTGATCCAATTCCAAAATCCCGTTCTGAGAGCTTACTTCCTAGAACCACTTCTGGTAACGTCTTACCTTAGATTTCATCAGATGCAGGTCCTTAGGCAAGAATCTGAGAGCAGGTAGCTTATTTTGAAAATGAAACCGGGAAGTCCCAGTAAATGGAGTGGAAAAGTAAGACAGGAAAGGTAAGGAAGCTGATGCCCAGGATGTGGTTGATATACAGGGTACATTAATGATAGGTTACCCCTGGGGGCTTTCCTGGTGACTCAGATGTTAAAGAATCTGTTTGCAATATGGGAGACCTGGTTCGATTCCTGGGTTGGGATGATCCCCTGGAGAAGGAAACGGCTATCCACTCCAATATTCTTGCCTGGAGAAATCCCATGGACAGAGGAGCCTGTTGGGCTACAATCCACGGGGTTGCAGAGTCTGACACAACTGAGCGACTAACAACAGCACCACTGTGGGCAGCTAGAGATCATCACAGACTCCCTTTGGAAGTGGTGCAGAGCAGTCCTTGGGATGGTGCTACTCTGGATTAGGGAAGCACGCTATTTATCCACTAACTTCTACTTCCCATCCTTCAGGGCTGCTCCTGGAGTGTTAATTTCCTGGCACTTTCGTACTGCCCACATTGAGTCTGAGTAAGTTCCTGCGGCCCAAGAAAGTCCTTCAGGTAGAGAGTCTTTGGCGCTTGCACTGGGAAGCCTAGGGATGCAGAGGAATAATGGGTGCTTTGAGGAATTGGTGGAGGAGGTGTGGTGCTATCATGATGGCCTCATCGGAGTCCAAGCTCCATGGGCCCCTCCTCCAGGTGTGCAGGTTCTCCAGCTCTAGCTCTTGCCTTTGTCCTCCGGGGCCCAAGGCAGGTGGTGGCCACCTGCAGTTACTGTCTCTGTGTTAACTCCAGCCTTGCCTTTTCAGTCCTACGATATTTGTTCAGGACTTCCCTGGTGGTACAGTGGATAAAAATTTGCCTGCCAATGCCAGGGACAGGGGTTCAATCCTTGGTCCAGGAAGGTTCCACATACCTCGCAACAAATTAGACTGTGTGCCACAACTACTGAGCTGGAGACCTAGAGCCTGGGAGCCTCAAATACTGAGCCCTGGCGCCAAAAGTACCAAAACTCATGTACCTAGAGCCTGTGCTCTGCTACAAGAGAAGCCACTGCAGTGAGAGGCTTGCACGCTGCAACAAAGAATAGCCCTTGCTTGCCTCAACTAAAGGAAGTCCAAAGAAGACCCAGCGCCACCATAGGTCAATAAAACATATTTTAAAAAATCTGTTTAACCAATTTCCCTCGTTAATTTCTCCCTGCTAAAACAGCTAGTTTTGTCTCTGTTCTCCTGCCTGGAAATGAACAAAGGAATTAATGAATGGAGAACACAGAGCAGCATGGTAAAGAACAGAGTGAGGGGGCAGCACACGACGCGAGTATGCGCCCAGCCCCTGTGTGCCAGCTGCCTTAGGGTTGTTGTTCAGTCGCCCAGTCGTGTCTGACTCTTTGTGACCCCATAAACTGCAGCACGCCAGGCTTCCCTGTCCTTCACATCCCTCTTGGAGCTCACTCAAATTCATGTCCATCGAGTCAGTGATGCCATCCAACTATCTCGTCCTCCGTCGTCCCCTTCTCCAGAAGGAAACAGGTACAGTCAGTTCCCTATACATGAATCTTCAGGCTGTGGACTTTCAAAGATGCAAACGTGTGTGCCAGCCCCTGTATGCCAGCTGTCTACTGTACTACTGTACTTTTTGAGGTACTGTACTGTAAGATTAAAAATGTTTTCTTTATTTTTTGTGTTTGTTTTTTAATGAACATATGATTTGTGTGAAAAGTATTCTAAACCTTGTACAGTAATATAAAGCCAATTGTGTTAGTTGGGTACCTAGGCTAACTTTGTTGGAGTCATGAACAGGTTGGACTTACAAACTCACTCTCGGAATGGAACTCATTCGTGTGTAGGGGACTTCTGTAAGAAAGTATTTGGGAAGCACCCAGGAAGCATCTGGGTCTCCCTACTGTCTCAGATGGTAAAGAATCCACCTGCAATGTGGGAGACCTGGGTTCGATCCCTGGGTTGGGAAGATCCCCTCGAGAAGGGAACAGCTATGCGCACTCCAGTATTCTGGCCTGGAGAATTCCATGGACAGAAGAGCCCATGGGGTTGCAAAGACCTGGACATGACTGAGAAGCTTTCACTTTCAGGCAGTGTCTTGGCTGTGCCTGGTGTGTGGATGGTTCCTGTTTTCCCTTCCTGTCTCTGTTTCATCTTCAGTTTTATTCTGCAAACATTCTCCTGACGGGCGCAGTCCAGGCCCTGTGCTCAGAGGGGGCTGTGCAGGGATGTGAGTCTACCCTCTTTGTCAAAGGAAACCGCAATCTTATTGTCTGAATGTTGAGACTGGCTTGACCCTTCATGGATGTAGATTTTTCAGAATCTTGGTACATTCTCTGCTCTATTGATATTGATACTTCCCTGTGGCCTCAGACCTGCCATGTGGTTCCACCTGCCTGGAGCCTTCGCCTGTGATATTCCTGTGCCCGGGAATGTGGTTTCTCCTATTCTTTCTTTCTGTCTCAACAAACTCCTGCCTCTCTTAAGACCTAACTGAACTATTCCATCTTCAGTCTCTGACTTCCTTGTATAGGACTGTTGCTTCCTCTTTGGAATTTACATATGCATACATACATCTATCATGGCCTGTATTACAAATCTTTTTTTTTTTAATCTGTTTTTTCTCCAGAGTCTGACCTCCTTTTGGGCCTCATTCATCCCTGTATCTTCATTCATCCTCACAACCATCTTTTTTGAGTCTCTGCCTATCCAGGGCGTGGGAGCAACTCAGTCAGTGTCTGTTGACGGGATGAATGAACTGGTGAGCGGTTGCTACCCCACGGATGCTATGTTGCTAGGTGACAAGCTCTAGCGATGATTAGAGAGGAGGGGGTGATGCTGGTGCGTGAGATGAGAGTCTACACATCTTCCCGCAGAATCAGGGAAACTTTGTGGGTGGAATTTCCACACTTCAGGGCTGCCAGCGTGCCAGGGGTGAGGTTGGGCCTCCAAAAGTGATCTTGGAAAAAAAAAAAAAAACTGATCTTGGTTGTGCGTGGGGAGAGGAAGGACGGGGGAAGGAGTTGTGCTAGAATCTTTCTAGTGTGTAAGAGGCCATCTCTCCTGCACCCTTCAAGTTGAGAATCCCTGAATTAAAAGCTTTCTAAATAAGAGTAGTGAGGAAACCCAGGAGCGTGGGTTCAATACAAGAGTCTACACAGCTGCCTTCGAGGATCAGGAAGGAAAGGAGGAGCAAATGACTGAAGGCCAAGGAGGCTCATGCCTGGAGGGAGCCACTGCTGCTCAGCAAAGAGACAGTCACTAGGAAGAATTGTGGGCCCCAGGTTGCAAGATCTTCCAACTTTCCAGGAGAGGCCCCCAAGCCCAGGTTTTAATATGAGATTCCTTAAGTTTTCCATGTTAAAAGTAAATCTGGATTTCTCAAAGCCAGGAATTTTCAGACTCAGTCTCCCCCGGCCCAATACAACTCTTTTCTGTAAGCCCCAGCCTGGAGAACACGTTCCCAGGGGGCCTTTCCCCAGCATCACTGGCTCTTCTGTTCATTCAACACTAACTAAACCCCAGCTGGGTACCAGGAGCTGTGTCTGGTGCTGGAAACGCATGGGTGGAGGTGTCTCTGCTCTTGCCAACTTTCGTGAACCCCCACATTGCAGCGTCTTCCGTAACTTTGTTCTTCCTCGGATTTGTTGGTTTCCATGTCCACAATTGGCTCCCTCTCTCTTCTGTGAGTATCGTGAGAGCAGTAATAGCATTGTGTGCATCTCTGCAAGAGGACAATTTGTTGTTGTTGTTAGGTTGCTAAGCTGTGTCCTGGGACTTCCCAGGCTAGAACACTGGAGTGGGTTGCCATTTCTCATTCTTGTCCTGAGATCATCCACATAGAGAACTTAGCACACCGCCTGGCACATGGGCCTTCAAAAAAATATTAATTGTAGAAAAAAACATTAGCCAACACTTATCATCATAATCCAAACACATATAATAAATATTAAAATGAAAATACTAACAGTATGCATGCGTGTGAAGTCGCTTCAGTTGTATCCAACTCTTTGCGGTCCAATGGATTGTAGCCGCCAAGCTCCTCTGTCCATGCAGATTCTCCAGGCAAGAATACTGGAGTGGGTTGCCATGCCCTCCCCCAGGGGATCTTCCCTACCCAGGGATCAAACCTTTGTCTCCAGAATCTACCTGCATTGCAAATGGGTTCTTTACCACTAACGCCACCTGAGAAGTCCACTAATAGTATAACAAGCAACAAAGGAAAGATAGCAACCCACCTATACTGAGTACTTATCACGAGTGTATCTTTATCATCCCCATTTTACAGATAAAAAGGATGAAGTTTAGAGGAAGACAATTAATATAGCCAAATTTCTACTAGTGAATTCACAAAGCCAGGTAATCTGGCTTTTCAGAACCGTGCTCTTAAGCACTGTGCTCTACTGATTCACTGATGTTGGGCATTTCACTGGAAATTCACTTCATTTGGGCATTTCACTGGGAATTCACTTCATTTGGGCATTTCATTTCACTTCACCAGGCTTCCCTGGTGGCTCAGACAGTAAAGAATCCGCCTGCAATGCAGGAGACCTGGGTTCGATCCCTGAGTTGGGAAGATCCCCTGGAGAAAGGAATGGCTACTCACTCCAGTATTCTTCCCTGGAGAATTCCATGGACAGAGGAGCCTGGTAGGCTGCAGTCCATGGGGTCGCAAGGAGTCCGACATGACTGAGCGATTAACACCTTTACTTCTTTCACTACTGATTCACTGAGGTTGGGCATTTCATTTATGCTAAGAATAATCAGTAACTCTGGCAGTTCTGATCACTGGTAACTCTGGATCCCAGTCAGAAAATATACCTGGCCCTCTTCTTGAGTTGGTGTAGAAACTGGGTGACCAGGTGAAGCCCAGGGGAGGTGTTCTCATAGCGTGGCTGGAAGCACAGGATGGGCAAGGCTCTCCTTTTCCTGACCCTGCTTGTCCCTATTTCTCCTCGAATGTGTGTCTCATTCCTCTGGCCATGGCCAGACCTCCACCTGGTGGGAAAGGCAGCTGCTGACAAACCCCAGCCCCCACTTTTGAAGGTCATAACCTGAAAGTGGAACCCTGTCCCTCCTGATGTCCCTAAGCAAATGGATGGGAAGGAACTGATTGGGCGAGACAGGGCTGCATGTTCCTCTGACCAGTCACTCTGGGTTGACATTGGGCACCTTCATTATCCAGACCCTGACTGCTGGACCCAGTCCCATAGTTAGGTGGCAGTCAAGGCCCTGGGCCATAAAGAAAGTTGAGTGCTGAAGAATTGATGCTTTTGAACTGTGGTGCTGGAGAAGACGAGAGACTCTTGGGCTACCGAGAGATCAAACTAGTCAATCCTAAAGGGAATCAACCGTGATTATTCATTGGAAGGACTGATGCTGAAGCTGAAGCTCCAATACTTTGGCCACCTGATGGGAAGAGGTGACTCATTAGAAAAGACCATGTTGTTGGGAAAGATTGAAGGCAAAAGGAGAAGGCGGCAGAGGATGGAATGGTTAGATAGCATCACCAACTCAGTGAACATAAATTTAGCAAACTCTGGAAGATAGTGGAGGACAGGGAAGCCTGGCGTGTGCAGTCAAGGGGGTCACAAAGAGTTGGATACAACTTAGTGACTGAACAGCAACAACAAGTCCCTAGGAGTGACCATCCTGCCATGGGATGGGGTAGAGTCAGCCTCCCAGTGGAAAGAGAGATGCTTGGAAAACAAAAGCAGACATCACTACAAGGAGGCAGGCAAATCACGGACTCATTTCAACACACGGCGGTTGGTACTGGGTTCTGAGTCTGAGTCCAGGAAGCTGGGGTTGAAGGAAGCTGGGCTGGCTGGCATAGCCTGGCACCTGGGGTAGCACAGCTGAGCAGTGACCCCCTCTCTACTGTCCCCCATTCTCCCTGGAGACTCACCTCTCCCATGATTCCCTAGATTCTCCCTCTTGGTTGCAGGAAAAAGAGCCACAGATTGGATATGAGAACACTGGAGCTTGTATCTAGATCTGCACCCTGGCTGTGTGACCTCAGGCTGGTGGCACCAGCAAGGGAGGGACCTATTCAGCAGGCTGTGAAGAACAACGCAGGAGTGAAGGATCCAGTGGTTAAGACTTCGCCTTCCAATGCAGGGAGTGTGGGTTCTATCCCTGATCGGGGACCTAGGATCTCACATGTTTCCCAGCCAAAAAACCAGAGCATAAAACAGAAGCGATATTGTAACAAGTTCCATAAAGACTTTAAAAATGGTCCACATCAAGAAAAAAAAAATCTTAAAAAAAAAGTTATTTATTTTTGGTTGTGCTGGGTCTTCATTGCTGAGCAAGGGCCTTCTCCAGTTGTAGCAAGCAGGCGCTACTCTTCCTTGCGGTGCCTGGGCTGCTTACTGCGGTGGCTTCTCTTGCTGTGGAGCCCAGGCTCTAGGTGGGCAGTCTCTGTAGTTGTGGCACACGAGTTTTGCTGCCCCACGAGGCATGTGGAATCTTCCCAGACTGGGGATCAAACTTGTGTCCCCTGCTTTGGCAGGCAGATTCTTATCCACTGTACCACCAGGGAAGTCCAAGAAAAAAATCTTAAAAAAAAAAAAAAAAAGAATGAAGGACCACCGCTTGGCTCACCACTGAGCCTCTCTGTGGACACACCTCCTCCTTCCCACGCCGGCCCTTCCCTCTGGTGATCTCTGCATTTGTCCAGTAGGCAAGGAGGAAGACAAGGGAGAAAGAACTGGACCTAGAAGTGTGAACCCAAACAGCCACTGGGTGGCCATTTCTATGTGCTTTTTTAAAGTAAAGAAGATTTAATGAAGGCTTCTCTGGTAGCTCAGCTGGTAAATAATTTGCCTACAATGCAGGAGACCCCAGTTGGATTCCTAGATCAGGGAGAACCCCTGGAGAAGAGATAGACTACCTACTACAGTAAAAGCCAGCCTAGATGGGTGAGTATCAGGAGACTAAACTGCTGTGTGGTTGCCTTGGCAACCAAAGTTGATAGTGATAAAACCTCAGAGCCACAACACCGAGAAGCTGCAACGTACAACCTGTGTGCAGGTTGGAACAGTCAAGCGGTGTCCTGGGTGTTCCGGGTGGGAACCTCTGGGAAGGAGCTGGGTGATTTCCCTGGATATGAGGAGCTGGGGGTGCTGAGCATCCAGTCACCAGTACAGCAAAGAAATAACCCCACTTGCCAGTCCCGGCCTGTGCTCCAAGGGGCGGGTCACCTCACTCTGGAGTACTGGGGACCGACAGAATTTTGTCTGTCTTGGCTGAACCCATTCAGGTGTGTAGGCAAGAGTTCCAACTTGCCTAAAAGCAGAATTCCTGCCTAAAAGTGGGTCAGATGCCCTTGTGGGCTTGCTGTGTCACAAGGACCCGGGGCAATCCACTCTTTTGGTTTTCCCCTTCCCCCACCCTCTCCACCCCTCCTCCCATTTTCTTCCTCAGAATTCCACTCC
>NW_011489458.1:598654-628529 GCF_000754665.1 Bison bison bison | reverse complement strand
CATCTCTTCGGCAGCTCTCCTCACTGCCTACTTTATAACTAAAAAAAAAAAAATGCTCCGTAACATGGAAATAGGGAATCATCTATAATCACAACCAATTAATACAACAAGTTTTGGGTAGTGCTGGCTTACCTTATCCCCATAATTATCATTTAGATGTCGGTTCACAGAGCAGATGAACCTTAATCACCAGGGTGGGAAGCTCCTTTCAGATCTGTCTCCACCCACATCTGACATCAGTTCTGCTGTTTTATTCCAAAGCAAAAAGATCCTGCCTAGGCTAAATTCTGAGTTGGCTGTGCCTGAGTGAAATCAATCAAGACTCTGCTATGTACTTTGAGGCCTTCCCTGGTGGCTCGGTGGTAAAGAATCTGCCTGTCAGTGCAGGAGACACAGGTTCAATCCCTGGGTTGGGAAGATCCCCTGGAGAAGGAAATGCATGGCAACCCACTTCAGTGTTCTTGCTTGGAAAATCCCATGGACAGAGGAGCTGGACACACGAGTGACGATGCAGGCAAAGTAAGATGCAACTTACAACATCAGTGTAAGAATTGAATTGAATTTAAGAATTTAATTTAATTTAAATATATTTGAAGAGTTTACTTATCAGAAATGATAAAGCAATAGATGCAACTGAAAGTTAACAATTAGAAAACAGCTGATTCCATAATAGGATAGCCACTATCTTGACAGCTTGCTAAGTAGCCATTGCAAGTGAGAGTCATAAAGACAATGTTGCAACATGAAAACCACTCCGGCTGCAGTATGTGAAAAAGCAGAACTAGAAATTTCATGTACCCTTAGGACTGTTAGAACAACGCCTGGCAACCAGGAAGTACTCACTAAATGGTTGTTGTTGTTCAGTCACTAAGCCATGTCTGACTCTTTTGCGACCCCATGGACTGTAGCTTGTCAGGCATCTATCTGTCCATGGAATTCTCCAGGCAAGGATACTGGAATGGGTTACCATTTCCTCCTCCAGGGGATATTTCCCGAACCAGGGATCAAACCTGAGTCTCCTGCATTGGCAGGTGGATTCTTTACCACTGAGCCACCTGGGAAACATCCACTATAATGGTAGATACTGTTAATAGGTTGTAACGGTGTCAAAGCATGTATGCTCCTGGAAGAGACCATGAAAGGAACACACAAAGTATAACTGATTTTTGTGCTGAAGGAGTGTGATTTTTTTTCACTCTACAAATGACATTCCCAAATAAAAATTTGATAATAAAAAGCCAACAACTCAATTTAAAATGGAATTGAAAATTTTTTAAAAAAAGAATAGAGAAATGGACAGAGGATATGGACAGATGGTTCTCACAGTGAAAAAACAAATGATTCAAACAAATGAAAAAGTGTTCAGTCTGCCTAGAATAAGAGAAACATACATGATAATCAGCCTGACATACCCTTTTGAATTTATCAGATCGGCACCGTCCAAAGAATTTGAAAACACTGTGTCGCAAGAGTAGAGGGAAACAGGTGCTCTGGTACCTTGTTTATGAGATTGTAAGATGACACAGTTTAGGCTAGCAATTTGGCTATATTTAGTAAAATTCTAAGTGGATGAACCCTTGAGCCACCACTGCTTCCAGGAATTTATCCTATGATCTATGTACACTTTTGCCAAATAACATGAAAAATCTATATATTGCAGCATCGATCTAATATCAACTGATTAGAACCAGTCTAAATGTCCACTAATAGAGGATTTGCTTAAATAGTCCGTACAAAGGAGCACTCTGTAGCCTTTAAAAGGCAGGGGTGTGGTTGGGCAGCAGCTAAGGGTATTCAAATGAACAGGGTTAGAGCTTCCCTGGTGGCTCAGATGGTAAAATGAACAGGGTTCACTGTGAGTTATGAAGTGATGGAACAAGGTGTAGAATGGTGTGTTCAGTGTGTTCCCTTTGTGTGAATAAGGAAAGCATGTTAATCACACACAGATTGGCTCCATAAAGATGCCCAGAAATCTCTGCAATGGTACCTGGGCTGGGGTGGGACAGAGTCCCTTAGAATGGGACTGACTTTGCAGCATATACTTTTTTTGGTAACTTTTTAAATTTTGTAGCTTTTGTACATATAACCAATCCAAAAACTAAAGTAACACCATATTAATTTTTAAACGTTGTCAGTATTCTTTTTTTAAAAAATCATGATCCACGAGAAGTTTTCTTAATCCAGGCTTGCAGAGATCACCTGGTTTGGTAGAATAGAAATGAGGGGGTTTTGAGCTCCCTTTTCTGGTTCAGCCTCTGACTCAAAGGGTCTGGGTGAACAGTTTCATCCTGACTCTTCCTTTCTCATCAGCACAGCAGGGGAATCAGCTTCAGTAATCAATCAATTCCCTTTCACTCTATGAGTACCTTTGAAAATATCTTACTGTTTACAAATAAGAAAATATCATTCACAATCATTTGTGAAAGCAAACATTCTATTAAAGTAAAATGTACAGGAAAGCACACAAATGGTAAGTGTCCAGCTAGGTGAATAGAGCGAACTTACACAGGTAATCATGGTGTTGGAGAAGACTCTTGAGAGTCCCTTGGAAACCAAGGAGATCAAACCAGTCAATCCTAAAGGAAATCAACCCTGAATACTCATTGGAAGGACTGATGCAGAAGCCAAATCTCCAATACTTTGGCCACCTGATGCGAAGAGCCGACTCATTGGAAAAGACCCCGATGCTGGGAAGGATTGAGGGCCGGAGGAGAAGGGAGCGACAGAGAATGAAATGGTTGGATGGCATCATCAACTCAATGGACATGAGTCTGGGTAAACTCCAGGAGTTGGTGATGGACAGGGGAGCCTGGCGTGTTGCAGTCCATGGGGTCTCTGTCAGACACGACTGAGCAACTGAACAACAGCAACAGCCCAGGTAATAACCTACTTCTGTGTGGACCACAGAACACCACTGACACCCCCAGAAACCCTGCCCAGTCACCACCAGTCGCCAGGGCTACCGTCCTCCCCACCCCATAGATTCGTTTTGCCAGGGACAATTAAAAGCAAATCACCCCACCAGCCCAAACAACTCTTTCCATGTTTGCACTTTTCCTTTCAGTCGTTTCAAGACCTGAACAAGCAGGGCAGATTGCCAGAAGGTCCTGCCAACGACCCACGTGTTTCCACCACCTGCCAGTTTTTGCTGTGAGGAGTCTAATGGCAAATAATGGTTAACACTCTTCTCCTCTCCGCGGCCTATTACAATGTTCAAGGGAAAATGCCATTACAGACATTTCTAGACAAATCACACAGAAGCAAAGTAAACACGTGGATGAATGGTCTGGAATGCACTCTCATCAGATAATGGAAAAATCCAGGCTGTCTTCTGGTGCCCTGCACTAACATCGCCTGGGGCGTGTGTCCGAGTCCCCTGGGTGGTGGTCTCCCTGCCTCTGCCCGGTGGCCGTGGCGGGGAGCATATATTTGGGCGCATTTGTGGAATCCGCAGAATTAGCTGACTTCCTGTGTGCCCCAGGGTTCACCCGCCAGGACGCAGGCAAGATGCACAGGGCCTCTGGCTGGAAGACGCGTGTAGCCTCCCCGGACGTCCACTCTGCTTCCCCGTGTGCAGGGTCTGTGGTGTCGGAAGACCTCAGTGGATTCAAGGAAAGTTTGCCCAGCAAGCCTATAAAGCCGCCACCCTGGGCTTGAATGGAATGGCTTGGGGGGGGGTAAGGGGGAGTGTTTCTGAGCCTCTGCCTGCACCCACATCCCCACCCCCACCCCTGGCAGCCGCCCCGCGGATCGCTCTGGCTGGCTTGTGCCATCGGTGATTTATGGGCCTCGGGGCCCAGCTGTTGGCCGTGCACGCGGCAGCTGCTCAAGGTTAAGGGGGCCTTACTGAGGGACTCGCGTCACAGGATGGCTTCGGTGCAGTTGTTCCCTCCCGGGGTCAAGGTGGTGATCATGTTGCGGGTCTGGGAGCCAATACCGGAGAAGGAGAGGCGACAGTCCCCCCACCCCGCAGGCAGGCACACATCCACCCCTCACCCAGCTCCAGCTAAGGCCCAGCCTCTACCCTTGGTCTCAATCTTCTCCGTGGCCCACTGATGCCAGGCTAGCAGAGCTGAGTGGTTGTCTAGGAGCAGGGAGTCCACTCCTTCAGGAACATCGTTAGTGGGAGTTGCTCCCGGTTGACCCTGACTGTCACCCAGCCTGGGCGTGCATCAGGGCAGGGGCTGAGAGCAGAAGGGAACAACCAGCTCTTCGTGAAGCCCGTACCGTGTCTGGGCCCCTCGCCAAATGCTTTCCTTGCATTTTCTCATCTATCTCCTGCAACAAGCCAGTGAGGTAGTTTTGACTCAGATGTCCCTGAACCTCCTGAAAACTGAGGTTCAAAGTGAAGGAAACGGGCCAAGATCACACAGCTAGCTGCCTGTCTCTGGACCCAGAGCTTTTAACAACTAAAGTGCTGTGTGTCAGGTGGTCTGCAGAGGGTACAGTATTTCATCTCCTCATCAACTCTAAAAGGCCAGCAGTACTAGCCCCATAAAATTAAAAGATGCTTGCTCCTTGGAAGGAAAGCTATGACAAACCTAGACAGCGTATTAAAAGGCAGTTTGTCGACACACGTCTGTCTAGTCTAAGCTCTGGTTTTTCCAGGAGTCATGTACGGTTGTGAGTTGGTCCGTAAAGAAGGCTGAGCGCCAAAGAATTGATGCTTTCGAACTGTGGTGCTGGAGAAGACTCTTGAGAGTCCCTCAGACAGCAAAGAGATCAAATCAGTCAATCCTAAAGGAAATCAACTTTGAATATACATTGGAAAGACTGATGCTGAGGCTGAAGCTCCAATACTTTGGCCACTTGATGCAAAGAGCCAACTCACTGAAAAGATGCTGGGAAAGATTAAGAGGAGGAGAAGAGGGAGACTGAGGATGAGATGGTTAGATAGTATCACTGACTCAATGCACATGAATTTGAGCGAACTCCAGGAGATAGTGGAGGACAGAGTTGCCTGGAGTGCTACAGTCCATGGGATCACAAAGAGTTGAATGTGATTTAGCAACTGAACAGCAGCTAGCCCCATCTGGGAGCTGAGGAGTCAGGTCTGCTTCTTTCTAAGGTCACGTAGGCAATGAGCAGCCAGGCTGAAACTGCCCTAGTGCCCTTCTTCCTACCTCTTCACCTAACTCCATCCTCTACTGCTTCAGGGGGGCTTCAGAGGGGCGCACCATGGACTTTTTGCCAAAGAGGGCAGAGTCTGGGGTTAGCCCTACATCCTGCTTGCTCTTTCCTGCCCACTCGGCTGCCTGGGACATACTCGGCCCTTGCCCCTTCACAAAACACTCCTCTCCCTTGGCCCACATCACATGGGTATCTCCCACCCCATTATCTGCTCCTATTTGGCCTTCTTTCCTGAACTCCCCTCCTCTCCTCTTTTCCAGCGAGGAAAGGTCCCAGGACTTGATCCCAAATCTTCTTACCCGCCTACTCATCTCTCCAGTCAGATCTCTCCCGTCCCCATCTGTGGCCCAGTAACTTTCAATTTATTTCTCCTGCTCCAGCCTCTCCTCTCAGGAGTCATGCCTGATTGCTTCCTTGCATTTTTTGAACTGTATTGAGATATAATTCACACACCATACCATTTGTTCACTTAGAGCGTACAATTCTATGAATTTCAATATATCCATGGAGTCGTGCAACCATCATCATATAGTCAATTTTAGAACATTTTTATCACCCCCTAAAGAAACCCCATACCCATTAACAGTCGCTCCCCACTTCCCCTCAACTTCAACAGGCCCTAGAAACTAATCTTATTTCTGTCTCTATGAATTTGCTTATTTCTGCACATTTCATAAAATGGGATCATTCATACAGGCAATTCCTTGGATGTCCAGTGGCTAGAACGCCACGCTTTCATTGCCAAGGACTTGGGTTCAATCCCTGGTTGGGGAACTAAAATCCTGCAAGCCAGTGGGGCAGCCAAAAAAAAAAAAAAAAAATGGGATCATGCAATATGTGACATGCTGTGACTATAATGGTGATGTTTTATGCTTTCAAGTTTTATCCATGTTGTAGTATACATCAGTCCCTCCTTTTTAAAAGCCAAGTAATATTTCACTGTGCGGGTGTATTGTATTTTCTCTATCCGTTCATCCAGTGATGGCCATTCATGTTGTTTCCACTATGTTTAACTTTTCGAAGAACCGCTTAGCTGTTTGCCACAGAACCGCATTATTTTACATTTCTACCAGCAGTGTATGAGGATTCCAAGTCCTCCACACCCTCACCAACACATGTCATTGTCTATCTTTGACTGCAGCCAACCTAGTGGAAGGACTATTCACTGGACTGACTGATGTTCCCTGTGAAGGACAGGGAACCCAGGCGTGCTGCAGTTCATGGCATCACAGAGTGGGACACGACTGAGTGACTCAACAAGAACAAACCTAGTGGATGGGAAGTGGGATCTTGTTGTGGTTTTGATTTGCATTTCCCTGATGGCTAATGATGTTGAAAATGTTCTCATGTATTTATTGTTGATTTATACATCTTTAGAGAAGTTATTTGTCCTTTTACTATTGAGTTGTAAATGCTCTTTACATATTCTGGATGAGAGTATCTTTTCACTTTCTTGATAGTTTTCCATAATGGCTGCACCAATTTATATCCCCACTAACGATGTAGGAGGCTTCCCTTTTCTCCACACCCTCTCCAGCTTATATATAGATTTTTAAAATAATGGCCATTCAGACCAGTCTCACTCTGGCACCTTATTGTAGTTTTGATTTGCATTTCTCTAATAATTAAAAATATGTGGGTGTCCCTGATGGCTCCGTGGTAAACAATCCACCTACCAATGCCGGAGACACGAGTGCCGTCCCTAATCCAGGGAGATCCCACATGTTTGGAGCTACTAAGCCTGTGGGCCACAAGTATTGAACCTGTGCTCTCGAGTCCAGGAGCTGAAACTACTGAGCCCTCTAGCTGCAGATACTGAAGCCTGAGTGTCCTAGAGACCGTGCTTCGAAACTAGAGGACCCACTGCATTGAGAAGCCCTCACACTGCAGTTGGAAAGTGGTACTTGCTCCCCGCATCTAGAGAAAAGCCCAAGCAGCAACAAAGACCCAGAACAGCCAAAGATAAATAAATAAATAAATAATCTGGAATGCTTCATGAATTTTTGTGTCACCCTTGCACTGGGGCCATGCAAATATTCTCTGTATCATTCCAATTTTAGTACATGTGCTGCTAAAGTGAGCACCTGGATGAACTTTTTTTCCTTGCCTGATTACCCTATCTAGAACCTCCAAAACAATGTTAAACAGAAGTGATGATAGTGGACATTCTTGTCTTGTTCTTGATCTTAGGGGTATATCATGCAGTTCAGTTCAGTCGCTCAGTCGTGTCCAGCTCTTTGCGACCCTATGGACTGCAGCACACCAGGCCTCCCTGTCCATCACCAACTCCCAGGGCTCGCTCAAACTCATGTTCATCAAGTTGGTGATGCCATTCAACCATCTCATTCTCTGTCGTCCCTTTCTCCCACCTTCAATCTTTCCCAGCATCAGGGTCTTTTCCGATGAGTCAGCTCTTCGCATCAGGTGGCCAAAGTATTGGAGCTTCAGCTTCAGCATCAGTCCTTCCAATCAATATTCAGGACTGATTTCCTTTAGGATGGACTGGTTTGATCTCCTGGCAGTCCAAGGGACTCTCAAGAGTATTCTCCAACACCAGTTCAAAAGCATCAATTCTTTGGTGCTCAGCTTTCTTTATGGTCCAACTCTCACATCCATACTGGAAAAACCATAGCTTTGACTAGACAGACCTTTGTCAGCAAAGTAATGTCTCTGCTTTTTAATACGCTGTCTAGGTTGATCATAGCTTTCCTTCCAAGGAAAGAAAAGCTTTTCTTCCATCTTTTAATTTCATGGCTGTAGTCACCATCTGCAGTGATCATATACCATTCAGTCTTTCACAATTATGTTTGTAGTTAATTATGATGGGTTTTTCATAGATTATCTTTGTTAGGTTGTGAGAGTTACCGTCCATTCTTAGTTTGTTGAGTATTTTTATTATTAAACGTTGGATTTTGTCAGATGCTTTTTTCTGTATCTATCGAGATGATCATATGGTTTTTGTCATTTATTTTATCCATGTGCTATATTACATTAATTAATTTTCAAATCCCCAAGACCATCTTCAAGGTCAAGAAGACTCACAGGATTCAGTATGTAGTCATACTCACAGCTAAGTTTTATTATAGTGGAAGGATACAGCACAAAATCAGCAAAGAGAAACAGCATGTGGGGCAAAGTCCAGAGGAAACCAACACAAGCTTTCAGCGTGCTCTTCAAGTGGAAACATACCTAACACCTCCAACAAGTCCTGACAATGCGTGAGATGTTGTTTACCACAGAAACTCATTTGAAATTCAGCATCCAAGGTTTTAAATAAAGACCAGTCATTCAGGCATCCTTTGCCTAGCATGGACCAAAATTCCAGACTCTTAGAAGGAAAGGAGGTATTTAGTTAGCATAAACCACATTATTTGTATACACAGTATAGGCACAGTGAACTGCACTTACCAGTCCTGAAATTCCCATTTCCAGATGCCAGCCAAGGGCCCACCTTGCAAACCAGCATTTCTAAGGATAGCAGTCTTAAATTCCATGTGTTTACTCCTTTCTGCACAAGATATTAAACCAACCTTGTATTTCTGGAATAAATCCCACTTGATCATGGTGTATAATCCTGTTACATATTTTTTATTTTTATTTACTTATTTATTGAAATATAGTTGACTTACAATATTATGCTAATTTCTGCTGTACAGAAAGTGATTCAGTTATACACATATATTCATTCTTTCCTTTTCATATACTTTTGGGTTCATTTTGCTAGTATTTTGTTCAGGATTTTTGTGTCTAAATTTGTGAGGGTTATTGATCTGTAGGTTTCTTTTCTTGTGATGTATTTGCCTAGTTTTGATATCAGAGTAATACTGGCCTCATGCAACGATTGGGAAATTTTCTCTCCTGTTTTTGGAAGAGTTGGCCCTTCTAGTCTTTGGAAGATTGATGTATTCATTTCCTTTTGCTGCTGTAACATGTTATCACAAACTTAGTGGCTTAAATTGACAAATGTATTCTTCTACAATTCTGGAGATTGAACATCCAAAAATCAAAAAGTGAGGGACTTCCCTGGCAGTCCAGTGGTTAAGACTTCCTACTTCCAATGTCATGGGTTTGACCCCTGGTCAGGGAACTAAGATCCCACACGCTGCAAGGCATGGCCAAAAGAGAATGAAGTTTTTTAAAAAGGTCCAAAAATTGAGGTGTAATGGGACTGCTTCCTTCTGGAGGCTCCAGGAAAGAATTTTTTTT
Organism: Bison bison bison; assembly: GCF_000754665.1. Taxonomy (NCBI): domain Eukaryota; kingdom Metazoa; phylum Chordata; class Mammalia; order Artiodactyla; family Bovidae; genus Bison; species Bison bison. The sequence goes on along the minus strand of NW_011489458.1, from coordinate 619,193 downwards.
TTTTTTTCTTGCACAAATGTTCACACATTACTTTCTTTTTATTTATTTAGTTTTGGCTTTGCTGAGGCTTTGTTGCTGCACTGGAGCTTGCTTTAGCTGTCGCAAGCGGGGGCTACTCTTCGCTGAGGTGCACGGACTTCTCATTGCAGTGGCTTCTCTCGTTGCAGAGCACGGGCTCTACATGCACGGGTTTCAGTAGTTTGGCACACGAGCTTAGTTCCTCTGCAGCACGTGGGATCTTCCTGGATCAGGGATCGAACCCATGTCCCCCGCATTGCAGGTGGATTCTTATCCACTGCATCACCAGGGAAGCCCTCCAGGACAGAATCTTTCTGCTTCTTCCCTTTTCCAGCTTCTAGAAGCTGCTCATGGCTCTTTTCTCCATCATCACAGCCAGTTGAGTAGTAGCTTCTTTTCCAGACTCTTCTTCCCTCTGCTTCCTTCTTGACATGGCATCCTAACCCTGACTCTTCCATCATCCCTCTTATAAGGACCTTTCTAATTACATCAGGCCTACTCAGAAAATCCGGGATCATCTCCCTATCTCCAGATTCTTGGCTGAATCACATCTGTAAAATTCCTTTTGTCATATAAATTAACATTCACAGGTTCTTTGAATTGCGACAGACAAGGGAATCTTTGGGGAGCCTTTATTCCACCTACCATAATTCTTCTTTGAATGTTTAGTCGAATTTGCCAGTGAAGCTATCTGAGACTGAACTTGTCTTTGTGGGACATTTAAAATTATTAATTGGATGTCTTTATTTACAATAGGCGTACTCACATTTTCAGCTTCTCCTTCTTTTTATTTTTTTTTTAAGTCACATCCGACTCTTTGGGACCCCATGGACTGTACAGTTCATGGAATTCTCTAGGACAGAATACTGGAGTGGGTAGCCTTTCACTTCTCCAGAGCATCTTCCCAACCCAGGGATGGAACCCAGGTATCCTGCATTTCAGGAGGATTCTTTACCAACTGAGCCACAAAGGAAGCCCAGGTTCTTCTTTTTTGGAATAACTGTATTTATTTTTGGTTGGCTGTGCTGGGCTTTGTTGCTTCACGGGTTTTCTCTTGTTGTGGCAAGCAGGGGCTACTCTTTGTTCCAGCACGTGAGCTTCTTACCGTGGCGGCTTCTCCTGTTGCAGAGCACGGGCTCTAGGGCACAGACTCCATGGTTGTGGCACATGGGCTTAATTGCCCCGAGGCACATGGGATCCTCCTGGACGAGGGATCAAACTCGAGTCTTCTGCACTGGCAGGCAGCTTCTTTACCACTGAGCTGCTAGGGAAGTCCTTAGCTGCTTCTTCAGGGAGTTTCAATCGTCGTGCTTTTCTAGAACTTGCCCATTTGATCTAAATTATCTAATTTGTTGCAGTGCAGTTGCTCATAGTATTCTCCAGCTTTATGGATGTATAATTTACAAATGAAATTGTATACATTAAAGGCGTACAACACGATGATTTAACCTATGTATACTTTGTGAAATGACTACCACAGTCAAGTTAATTAACACATCCATTATCTCAGATAGTTACTTTTTTTGCATGTGTGTGGTGAGGATGAAAAAAAAAATTAAAACTTGTGGTTACTCAGTCATGTATAACTCTTTGCAACCTCACGCTCCTCTGCCCCTGGAATTCTCCAGGCAGGAATACTGGAATGGACAGCCAGTCCCTTCTTCAGGGGATCTTCCCGACCCAGGGGTCGAACCCAGGTCTCCTGAATTACAGGCAGATTCTTTACCATCTGAGCCATGAGGGAAGTCCAAAGTCTATTCTCTTAGCAAATTTCAAGTACACAGCACAATATTGGGCAGAGTTTCATTCTGTGCATTAGATCCCCAGGACTTATTCATCTTATAACTGCAGATTAGTACCCTTTAAGCAGCATCTTCCCATATGGTATCCTCTTGTAATCTTTCCTATTTCTTAAGTTTAGTTTAATGTCCCTTCTTTTAGTTGTGATTTTAGAAATTTTAATTTTCTTTTTCTCTGATCAGTCTAGCTAAAAGTGTATCACTTTTGTTGACCTTTTCAGAAACCTTTGGGTTTTATTGACGTTCACCCTTGTTTTTCTGCTCTTTAGTTCATTTGTTTTCTGCTCTAGTGTTTATTATTTCCTTCCTTCTCCTTCTTTTGGGTTTTATTTGCTCTTTTTTTTTCTAGTTCCTTAGGGCAGAAGTTTAAGTACTTGATTTAAGATCTTTCTTTGTATTAAAACTAGGCATTTACAGTTATAAGTTGTGCCCTGAGCCCTGCTTCAGCTACATGTTGTGTAGGGGTTAAGGTCATAAGATCAGGACCCACTCCCTAGGTTGAAATTCAGCTCTGCAACTTATTAACCGCTTGGCCTTAGGCAATAGCCTCATCTGTAGAATGATATAATATGATAGCAACTGCCTCATAGAATTATTGTAAGGATTCTATATATATTAATATACTTAAAGGACATAAAACAATGCCCAGAAAATAGAAAGCACTTGATAAGTATAGCTAATATTATTTATTTAACAAATATGCATTGAATCACCACTATGTAGCAGGTTTGGTTGTCATGAGAATGATAAACGAGACTAAGGTCCCACTCTCCTGACGCTTATGTTCCAGCTGGGAGAGACAGACAGTAAATTAATTAATTAGTTAATAATAATTTTTAGTCAACTAATTAATTAGTGTGCTAGAGATAAGCTGAGGAACTCTTTTAGATTGGGAAAAGTGGGTTAGGGAAAGTTATATCCAAATGAAATTTGTCAGGGACAGAATATGCCAAGCTGAGGAAAGGGCTCATGTAGAAGTCCCACAACAGGAACAAGAACGGATTGTTTGAGACCCCCTCAGGAAGGCCGGAGGCGGATAGAGGAAGAGTGGTTTCAGAAGAGGTCAATCTGGGACTTTAAATGACTTCATGGGATTCCAGAGTCTGGCTGTTCCGTAGTATTTTTGAATTTTTTGTTGAAGTTATAGTTGGTTTATAATGTCAGGCTTAATTTCTGCTGTACAGTAAAATGATTCATTTATATATGTATATATTCTTTTCATATTCATTTGCATTATGGTTTACCACAAGATATCGAATATAGGTCCCTGTATCTAGGACCTTGTTTATCCATCCTATATATAACAGTTTGCATCTGCTAATCCCAAGCTTCCAGTCCTTCCCTCCCCTCACCCCCTTGGCAGCCACAAGCCTGTTCTCTGTATCTGTAAGTCTGCTTCTGTGTCATAGATATGCTCCTTTGCATTGTATTTTAGATTCCACACAGAAGTGATATCATACAGTATTTGTCTTTCTCTTCCTGACTTTTAAAATGTTCTCTTCTGAGTGGTTGTTTCCCAATTTGTTACTCTTACAACAATGCAGCACACAGGTTCGTCTCTGCATTCAGCAAGTTTCTAAGATAGATTCCAAAGGTAAAACGATTGGGTTGTATTACTTTTTAATTGGAAACAATGTTATTTTAAAAAATGAATAAATGAGGGACCATACAATGGGGAGTGGGACCCTCTAGGGGCACCACAGCACATTCTGGAAGATTGTCATGTGCTGAGAAGTTAAGCCTTCAGGTAGCAAAGAGCTACTGAATAATAAATTGTTGTTGATCACTTATTAAGTTTATTATGCACCTGGCACTCTGCTTCTTTACATGCAAATTCATATTTCATCCTTGTAAAAATACTCTGCTACAATACTATTGGTCTCCATCATTTTACAGCCAAGGAAACTGAGACGAGGTTAAAATAACTTGCCAGAAAAAGTGGTCCAGCTCATAGGCAGGGTAGTCTGGATTTGAATCTAGGAATCTTGATTCCACTTCTAAGTTTAAGCACTATGTCTGATGGTTGAAGAGTTGGGAATGGGTCAAAGGCAGACCAAAGTGAAGGTGTCTTCTAGCTATGTGAGAACAGCTCTGACAGTTTTGAAAAAAATCAATGGTTAAAAAAAAAATGAAATACTTGGTTACCACTCATGACTGAAGTGACTTAGCAGCAGCAGCAGCAGGATGCCTTGAATCTACAAGTGAATCCTATTAGTTGCCTTATAATGAACGTGCTCTCTCCTTTTTTTCCCATTGTAATATCACTAAAAGGGCACACAGTCACCAGCATGAAAATAACATCTCTCAGGACTTCCCTGGTAGTACAGTGCATGGCAATCTACCTGCCAATGCAAGGAACACCAGTTAAATCCCTGGTCCAGGAAGACCCCACATGCTGTAGGGCAACTAAGCTCGTGCACCACAACTACTGAGCCCACGCTCTAGAGCCTGTGAGCTGCAACCACAGAAGTCCACATGCCTAGAACCTAGAACTCTACAAACAGGGAAGCTACCGCAATGAGAAGTTCATACCCCGCAGCAGGGAGTCGTCTGCACTTGCCGCAACTGGAGAAAGCCTGAAAGCAACAACGAAGATCCAGTGCAACCAAAAATAATAAATAAATAAAATTACAAAAAATAAATAAATAACATGTCTCACCCTCCTTGCACTAGATGTGACCATGTATCTAAACTCTTGCTGGTGAGCTATAAGTAGAAGTGTTATATGGCAGCTTCTAAGAACAGAAAATAAAACACTGCTGGGGCTCCCTTTGCCTGCTCCTCCATCTTTCCACAAACTTCTGCCTCGTCTGAAGATACTGAATTGGTGCTGAGGTAGGAGGCAGCAGGCCTCTGGACCTGACACCTGGTGTTTGTCAAGTAGAATAAAACCTAGCCTTTGGTCTCACCCAGACATCCCAAGGACAAAGCTATGGCAAAAGCTGAGCTCTGCTAAAGAGGTCAGGTGCCCACTCCTGAGGTCAAGGAAGACCTCCCTGTCTGCACATGCACAGGAAGGCTTCTTGAGGGTCAAAAAGGGAGGGGGCCCCACCCCATAGTAAATGTGGACATGCACTCACAGGCCTCTGCAGTGGGATCCATCTTAGCAAAAAGTTGTGCATGCATCTAGGTGTGAAGAAAGAAACAAGTTAATTGGCCAAAGCAATAAACAAAGACCCGGAAGGACTGTCCCATACAAATGATTTACATCACCTCTTTACTGCACTCCTCCTCACTCAGGGTGTCTGCACTTCCGTCCGGGTGTGCATTTCTGCCTGGTTTCTGACTTACTGTGCTCCTCCTCACTCAGGATGCCCCCCACTCCACTCTGGGCGTATGTCTCTGCCTAGTTTCTGACTTACCGCAGTCTCCCTCATTAGAAAGGATGTCCATACACTTTCTTTCTGAGTGTGTATCTCTGCTGTGCTTCTGAGTTGGATAAATAAACTGTTTTCTGGTGTGCTTTCCCATACATTGTGCTGTGTCTCTAATAACAAACTTTGTACCTGTTTTCACAGTTTTTGTCTCCTTGAAACAATCTTGCTTTCAAACTGGGGAAAGAGCCAGGGCCATTTTGCTTCTGGGCTCTAGCTCCTGGTGGTCTAGTGGCTAGAATTCCTGGTTTTCATTCATGCTACCCAGGTTCAAATTGCCATCTGTTGGATCATAGAAAAAGCAAGGAAATTCCAGAAAAACATCTACCTCTGCTTCATTGACTACATGAAAGTCTTTGACTATGTGGATCACAATAAATTGTGGAAAACTCTTAAAGAAATGGGAATACTAGACCACCTTACCTGCCTCCTGAGAAACCTGTGTGCAGGTCAAGAAGCAACAGTTAGAACTGGACATGGAACAGTGGACTGGTTCAAAATTGGAAAAGGTGTACATCAAGGCTGTATATTATCACCCTGATTATTTAACTTATATGCAGAGTACATCATGCAAAATGCTGGGCTGAAATCAAGATTGCCTGGAAAAATAACAACCTCAGATATATGGATGATACACTCTAATGGCAGAAAGTAAAGAGGACCTAAAGAGCCTCTTGATGAAGGTGAAAGAGGAGAGTGAAAACCTGGCTTAAAACTCAACATCCAAAAAACTGAGATCATGGCATCGGGTCCCATCACTTCAAGGCAAATAGATGGGGAAAAAGTGAAAACAGTGACATTTTATTTTCTTGGGTTCCAAAATCCAAAGACACAAAATTAAAAGACCCTTACTCCTTGAAAGAAAAGCTATGACAAACCTAGACAGCTTATTAAAAAGCAAGGACATCACTTTGCCAACAAAGGTCTATATAGTCAAAGCTATGGTTTTTCCAGTAGTCATGAATGGATGTGAGAGTTGGACCATATAGAAGGCTAAGTGTAGAAGAATTGGTGCTTTCGAATTGTGATGCTGGAGAAGACTCTTGAGAGTCTGTTGGACTGCCAGGAGATCAAACCAGTCAATCTTAAAGGAAATCAGTCCTGAATATTCATTGGAAGGACTGATGGTGAAGCTGAGGCTCCAATAGTTTGGCCACCTGATGCGAAAAACTGACATTGGAACACTGGAAAAGACCCTGGTACTAAGAAAGATTGAGGGCAGGAGGAGAAGGGGGTGATAGAAGATGAGATGGTGGGATGGCATCACTGACTCAATGGGCATGAGTTTGAGCAAACTCCGGGAGCTAGTAAAGGACAGGAAATCCTGGTGTGGATTCATGGGGTCACAAAGAGTTGGACATGACTTAGTGACTGAACAACATCAACAGCCCAGGTTCAATTCCTGGGCAGGGAACCAAGATCTCCTTGAAGACCGCTCACTGCTCTCCCTCTGAGATCAGTGCCAGAGTCTGAAAGCCACCAGTTAGCCATGGAGGGTGAGCCAAGGCGCTGGAAGCAGCTGAGCAGGGAACTTTGTGGAGTGAAGCTTCTATTCCTGCCCTGAGCTGCAAGCATCTGATATTTTCTATTCTATTCTAACTTATTTAAAAAACAAAAAAACAAAAAAGTTGGCTGTGGCCCACTTGACATCACAACACACTAATGTTCCCAACAGGGCAGGAATACTGGAGAACTGGTAGAGAAAGTTCAGTCTTTGGGTGTGTTGGGTGCTGTTTGCTTTCAAGAGTTCTCAGAGAGCAGGACACAGAAGCGCTCCAGTCTTCAGCAGAGGTACAAAGGAATGTACTCTGCTGGCAGCCCCCAATCCAAATTGTCCAAAAGTTCCATAACACAGAGAAGATTCGGGGCTGAAAGAAGCCATCTGCTTTGGTATTTCAAACCTAAGCAATTACAAGGAGTGGCTTAAAGCAATGAGAGATAAGGCTAACTTTCCCCCAGAGGCCAGGAGCCTGAAGGCAAAAATGGGATTAAGGAATGTGCCTCCCCACCCTGTTTTAGAGGCTTTGAAAGTGGCGGCCATCAGGCTCAGCCCTGGGATTCACTTGTAGACCAAAACGCGTGCTTAGTTCCTCAATCGTGTCCAACTCTGCGACCCCATTAACTGTAGCCCCCAGCTCGTCTGTCCATGGGATTCTCCAGGCAAGAATACTGGAGTGGGTTGCTATTTCCGACTCCAGGGGATCTTCCCAACCCAGGGATCAAACCCACGTCTCCTGCAATGGCAGGCAGATTCTTTACCCCTGAGCCACCAGGGAAGCCCATAGACCAAAGTATCCAGGCCTAAAAGTTATATGTAGGTGAGCTCTTTGGCTGTGGTCACTTCCTTGCACAGGAAGCAAATAATCTGGAGCTGCTCAGAGAAAGAATTAAACAGTAGTTCCAAAAAAAAAAAAATAAATAAACAGTAGTTCCCACTCGTCCTCGGGGGACACGTTTCAAGACCAGCAGTGGGTGCCTAAAACCACAGATAGTACGGAACCCCATACATACTGTTATTTCTAGCATCACTACTCTTGATCTTTGGGGTCATTATGATGTGAAATGAGTAATCTGAACACAAGCACTGGGACATTGAAATAGTCTATCTGATCACCAAGAAGGGTGCTAAATGTCTTCTCCATGGGAAATATGTGCAGTGTGGATACACTGGACAAACGGATGACTCATGTCCCTGCAGGAGAGAGCTGGACGGGGCAAGATTTCATCACACTTCTCGGAACACTGTGCAATTTAAAACTTATGAATAGTTTGCTCTGGAGTTATCCAATTAATATTTTCTGATGGCGTTTGACCCTGGCTAACTGAAATGGGGCAAATTGTAAGTGAAACTGAAACCGGGGATAAGAGGGGACTACTGTATTAGCAAAGAAACCACGAACTTGAGAACATCTGTGACTACTCAACCCTGAAGGAAACCCGCCTCAGCAGGAGGCAAGCACTGAAACTATGCGGCCTCAGTAAGCCACCTCCCCAGTGCCCACCTTCCTTGCGTCCTTGGAGAGTAATGGACATTTTCAGAACAGTCATTGTGATTATCTTGTTCTCACTCCACTTACGTGTGTCTGTGCTCGGTTGTATCCAACTCTTTGCCACCCCATGGACTGCAACCCACCAGGCTCCTCTGCCTCAAAAGATCTATTTCCAAACTCCCTCAAATGAGGCTCTGCACAGGACAGCCTTGCTGCATGGCAGCTGGATTTTCCCAGAGTAAACCATCCAAGGGAAAGGGAAAGTTAAGCCCACAAGACAGAACCACCATCTTTTCATGAGCTAATCTTGAAAGTAACATTCTGCCACTTCTCCTGTATTATCTTCTCTGTACGCACATGCTCAGTCGCTCAGTCAGGTCCAACCCTTTTGTGACCCCATCGACTGCAGCCAGCCAAACTCCTCTGTCCATGATTTCCCAGGCAAGATTACTGGAGTGGCTTGCCATTTCCTTCTCCAGGGATCTTCCTGATCCAGGGATTGAACCTGCGTTTCCTGCATTGGCAGGCAGATACTTTACCACTGAACTACCTGGGAAGCCCCTCTTACTCCACTGCTGCTGCTGCTGCTGCTAAGTCGCTTCAGTCGTGTCTGACTCTGTGCGACCCCATAGACGGCAGCTCACCAGGCTCCCCGGTCCCTGGGACTCTCCAGGCAAGAACACTGGAGTGGGCTGCCATTTCCTTCTCCAATGCATGAAAGTGAAAAGTGAAAGTGAAGTTACTCAGTCGTGTCCGACGCCTAGCGACCCCATGGACTGCAGCCTACTAGGCTCCTCCGTCCATAGGATTTTCCAGGCAAGAGGACTGGAGTGGGGTGCCATTGCCTTCTCCACTAGTATATATTTAAAGATAGTTTGTCTTTTAGTTTTTAGGTTGCACCTTTATCTGAACCAGGACTTCCCTGGTGGCTCAGACGGTAAAGCATCTACTCACAGTGTGGGAGACCTGGGTTTGATCCCTGGATTGGGAAGATCCTCTGGAGAAGGAAATGGCAACCCACTCTAGTACTCTTGCCTGGAAAATCCCATGGACAGAGGAGCCTGGTAGGCTACAGTCCATGGGGTCGCAGAGTCAGATGCGACTGAGTGACTAAACTTTAAAAACTTTTATCTGAACCCGATAGGTAGTTACAGACTTAGGTTATAGTTTGAGCTGGATACAGTGGGATTTGGAAGTTTCTTTATTGGGGAGCAGGTAAGTATGTTTTATAAGTGGAGAGAAAAATATATAGGGTGATGATTTAATTTACCATCCAAACTAGGACAATTTTTAAAAACTGTTTGTTTTTGAGGGGGGATTCAGGTTGAGCTGTGTGGAATGAGAAATCTTAGCTCCCCAGCCAGAGATCGAGCTTGTGCCACTGCCATGGGAGCGCAGACTCTTAATCATCAGAGTGCCAGCAAAGTCCCTCTCCAAAAAGCCATTTATTTTAATATTATTTATTCAGATGTTAATGTAATTGTGTGTGCATGTTTAATTTAATAGCACATATAAAAACTGTACACATTTAAAGTGTATGAATTAAAAAATTTTGACATATATAAACCATCATCACAATCAGGATAATGAACTTAGCCATCACCTCTTCCAAAGCTTCCTAGTGTTCCTTGGTGATCCTTCCCGCTTAACTTTCTTGTTCAGTCACTCTCAGTCATGTCTGACTCTTTGCAGCCCCATGGACTACAGCACTCCAGGCTTCTCTGTCCTTCACCGTCTCTTAGAGTTTGCTCAAACTCATGTCCATTGAGTTGGTGATGCCATCCAACCATCCCATCCTCTGTCATCCCTTTCTCCGCCTTCAATCCTTCCCAGCATCAGGGTCTTTTCCAATGAGTCGGCTCTTCCCATCAGGTGGTCAAAGTGTTGGATACCTCTCTAGGCCACCACTGTATACTCCCACTATACAGTAATGTGCATTTTTTAGAGTGTATATAACTGCTATGTATGAATATGGCATATACTATTTTTTATAATTTTATTTATTTCATTGTTTATCTTATTTTTGTCTGCGCTGGGTCTTTGTTGCTTTGGGCGGGCTTTCTTTAGCTGTGGCAAACAGGGGCTGCTCTTGATTGCAATGCACAGGCTTCTCAGTGTGACAGCTTCTCTTGCTGTGGCACACAGCCTCTAGAGCTGGCGGGCTTCAGTAGTTGTGGCTCCCTGGCTTAGTTGCTCTGAGGCACGTGGAATCCTCCCAGATCAAGGACAGAACCCGTGACCCCTGCACTGGCAGGTAGATTCTTAACTGCTGTGCCACCAGCGAAGTCCCAGCATATACTACTTTACTGGCTTCTTTCACTCAATATAATCATTTTGAGATTCATCTATCTTATTGTAGGTATCATCAACATATTCCTTTTTTACTACCAAACACTATTCCATTGTATGGATATACCAGAGTTTGTTTATCCGTTAACCTCTTAATGTATGTTGGGGTTGTTTCCATTTGGGGGCTATTGCAAATAAAGCTGCTCTGAACTGCCATTATTTATAATGGAAATATATGCTTTCTTTTCTCTTAGGTAGATACCTTAAGCTTTTTTTTCACTTTTTAAAAACTGTGGCAAAATACACATAACGTAAGATGCTTCATTTTAACAGTTTTTAAGTGTTCTGTGGCATTAAATACATTCACGTTATTGTGTTACCATCACTCTATACATTTCTAGAACCTCTTCATCATCCCAATAGAAACTCCTGTACCTGTGAAACGATAACTCTCATTTCTCCCACCTCTCAGCCCTGGTAACCACTTTCTGTCCTTATGAATTTGCCTATTCTGGGTAACTCGTATCAATGGAGTAATATAGGATCTGTCCTTTTGTGTCCGGTTTCTTGCACTTAACATAGTGTTTTCAAGGTTCCTCCATGTTGTAGCGTGTCTCAGTATTTCATTCTTTTTAACAGCTGAATAGTATTCCTTTGTAGGTATATTTCACGTTTGTTTATTCTTCAGTCTGTTGATGGACACTTGGTTGTTTCCACCTTTCGGCTATTGTGGATAATGCTTCTATGAGTATATATAGGTATCTGGTATATAGCTATCTGTTTGAGTTCCTACTTTCCGTTATTATTTTTTTAACTTATTTTTAATTAGAGGATAATTGCTTTACAATGTCGTATTGGTTTCTGCTGTATAAGAATGTGACTCAGTCTTAAGTGTATGTATATTCCCTTTCTCTTGAGCCTCTCCCCCACCTCTACCAACCCAGCCCTCTAGGTCATCCCAGAGCAGCGGGCTGAGTTCTCTGCGTTATGCAGCAACTTCCCACTGGCTATCTATTTTCACAAGGGAGTGTATATTTGTTAACGCTACTCTCCATTTGTGCCACCCTCTCCTGCCCCCACTGTGTCCTCAAGTCCATCTTCTATGTCTGTGCCTCTGTCCCTGCCCTACAAATAGGTTCATCAGTACCTTTTTCCTAGATTCTATATATATATATATATGCACTAATATACAGTACTTGTTTTTCTCTTTCTAACTTACTTTTCTCTGTATGACAGTCTCTAGGTTCATCCACGTCATTTCAATGGACTCAAATTCATTCCTTTTTACGCCTGAGTAATATTACATCGTATATATGTATCACAACTTCTTTATACAGTCATCTGTCGATGGACGTCTAGGTTGCTTCCTTGTCCTGGCTATTGTAAATAGTGCTGCAGTGAACATTGGGGTACACGTGTCTTTTTGAATTATGGTTTTCTCAGGGTATATGCCCAACAGTGGGATTGCACGGTCACATGGTACTTTTATTCTTAGTTTTTTAAGGAATCTCCTTACTGTTCTCCATAATGGTTGTATCATTTGCATTCCCACCAACAGTACAAGACGGTTCCCTTTTCTCCACATCCTCTCTAGCATTTATTGTTTGTAGATTTTTTGATGAGGGCCAGAAGATCAGTGTGAGGTGTTACCTCATTGTAGTTTTGATTTGCATTTCTCTAATAATGAGCAATGTTGAGCATCTTTTCATGTGTCTGTTGGCCACCTGTATGACTTCTGGGGAGAAGTGTCTTTTTAGCTCTTCTGCCCATTTTTTGATTGAGTTGTTTGTTTTTCTTTTTAATTCTTTGGGGTATATACCTAGAAGTAGAATTGCTGGATCACATCATTGAAACTACTGATGCTGAAGCTGAAGCTCCAATACTTTGGCCACCTAATGTGAGAAGCCAACTCATTGGAAAAGACCCTGATGCTGGGAAAGATCGAGGGTAGGAGGAGAAGAGGGTGACAGAGGGTGACATGGTTGGATAGCATCATCATCTACTCAATGGATATGAGTTTGAGCAAACTCCAAGAGATAGCGAAGGACAGGGAAGACCCGTGTGCTGCAGTTCATGGGGTTGCAAAGAGTTGGACATGACTTAGTGAATGAACCACAATGGCAATTTTATTTTTAACTTTTTGAGGAACCACCAAACTTTTCCCTTTTCTGCCCTTTTGAGTGAAAAGGAATTCTATTAATACACAGATAATCGTGTAAGCTGTGGCAATCCCATGCAAATTGGGATGTATGGTTGTCTTTTGTGTGTATAGACATACGGAAGAAATGTGGCAGAGAAAATTGTTTCCCTGTATATGTTCTCTGCTTGGCCTATAAAATTTAGGGGTGCATGTGGCTACTCAGAATGAAATCTATATTTCCAAGGCTGCCTTGTGACAAGGCATAACTGTGAAACTAAGTTCTGGCCAGTGGGATATGTAACAGCCGCTACAGTTTCCAGGGAGGGTTCTTACAGGGATCTCTTTCTCCTGACTGGGATGGAAATATCCTGGCTGCTAGATCTCAGAACAGAGATGATTAGGAAAGGAAGATGCACAAGGCAGTGAGATGGGGTTGAAGGAGGCTGGGTCTCTCATGCCCACTGGAATCCCTAATGCCAGCTGTGGACCATCTACCTCTGGACTTACACCAGGGGCAAAATTAAATTTTTGTTTGGTTTGAGGTTTTCTAATTCTAATTCTTCCAGGTATTCTCAGTAGCTAGTTATTGATTGTTTTAGTGCTTGAAATGTGATAGTTATGATCTTGGGGTTAAGTTGGTGGAAACCCAACCTTAAGTCTGACTTTCTTTGATTTGTTCAGCGCTAGACAATTTCAAGATCCCTCACCCAATACACCTCCTCCTTCCTTTTCTTCTCAGCCCTGTGCTCCCCCTTCTGTGGCAAACAAAGCCCCTCAGCCTGGACCCTCACTTCCAGCAGCTTTCTCTCACTGGCAACCGGAGAAGCTGGCTGTGTCCCAGCAGCTACGGGAAAGAGGCTCCTCCGGGCCCCCTCACCTTCTACTCCCGGAGCTCTAACTCTGCAGTCTCCTCCTGCCAGCCCTTCACTGTTTGTCTCTTCAAGCCACCTCCCGCCACTGTTTACTCATCGAAAACTCGGCACCAGGGCCCCAGGCAGGGGCAGGCAGTGGAAAGCAAAGGGGTCAGAGAGCTGGGCTCATGGTTGACCTCGGGGTCTGAACTGCTGTCATGAGGAGCTTGGCATGAGATTTCTGGGGAAATCTTAGTCCCTAGCATCCCCTCCAGCTGTCCCACATACCCACTTCCCCTGCCTTTTGGAAGCATTCAGCCTCCCCATTTCTCCCCACCCTGAATTTCTTTCTCTTGGCCTCACCGTAAGCAGGCTGTTTTTGTCACTCTCTTGAACAATTTACTGTCTCTCCAGCCTCACCAGCATTTCTGACTCCTGTGCTCCTAACCCTCACCCCTGCCTCCTTGAAGGCAGGAGTCAGCAGACTTTCTGTAAAGGGCAAGACTGCAAATATCTTAGGCTTTGCTGTCCTTTTGCTGTCCCTTGTAGCAAGAAAGCAACCGTAGACAACAGGTAAATGAATAGGTGGGGCTGTGCTCCAATTAAATTTTATTTACAAAAACTGGCAGCTGGAAAAAACAAAACAAAACTGGCAGCTATTCTTTGCCAGCCCCTTCTCTAGGGCATTGTTCTGCCAGGAATCCCTGATTCTCTTCTGGATTTTTAATTTCTTTCCCTGTGTCAATTTCTTCTCCATATTCTATGAATATGCTCAAGTATCTGCCTCTCAATGGGAAAATAGCTGAAAGGGGAGAGAGGATGAGTCAAGGGTGAGGGAACACAGAACAGTCTGGGGCTGAATTTGAAGGAGAGAGCAAGAGATTGAAAGTTATTTCAGTGAACATACATCAGGAGCAAGTCCTCGTAATGATTATATCTAAAGCATTAGAATAATAAGAAACTAGCCTTTTAACTAACTGAAGTAGTTTCCAGGGCCACACCAAAGAGAACCTAGATCATTGAGGATTAGCTTTGACTGGCAGAAATTGGAAAATCCAAAAAAATGATGACTTAAACAAGATAAGAGTTACTCTTTCTCTAAATAAAAACTGAGAGACACACAGCCCATGGAGGGAACGGTTCCTCCACAATGACAGGACTCTGGCCCGCTCAGCCCTTTTACTGTGCCATTTACATCTTCCACTTCCAAGATCACCTCATAATACAAGGTGGCTGCTTGAGTTCCAGCAGTCATCTCTGTCTTCTAGCCAACAGGCAGAAGGAAAGGTAAACAATCACTGAGCACACCTTCCCCCCACACTCCATGGTGTGTGTGTGTACGTGTGCTAAGTCACTTCAGTTGTATCCGACTCTTTGCGACCCCATGGACTATAGCCCACCAGAATCCTCTGTCCATGGGATTCTCCAGGCAAGAATACTGGAGTGGGTTGCCATGCCCTACTCCAGGGATCTTCCCCACCCAGGTATCGAACCTGCGTCTCTCATATCTCCTACGCTGGGAAGCAGTTCTTTACCACTAGCGCCACCTGGGAAGCCCCACTCCAGTATGAGCGGCTTCTGTAATGACTTCCAGGTATCCCTGCCTCCCTGGACTTATTTATTCACTTCTGGGAAAGACATAGGAGACATGGGTTCAATCCCTGGGTCAGGAAGATCAGCTGGAGAAGGAAATGGCAACCCACTCCAGTATTCTTGCCTGGGAAATCTCACGGACAGAGGAGCCTGGTGGGCTACTGTTCATGGCATTGCGAAAGAGTTGGACATGACTGAGTGGCTGAGCACATGCACACAGAGAAGACAATACAGGAGACGTGGTAAAATGTTCCTTTCAAGATTAGTCCATGAAAAGATGGTGGTTCTGTGTTACGTGCTAGCTTTCTCTTTCCCTTGGATGGCTCACTGTGGGAAAATCCAGCTGCCATGTTGCAAGGCTGTCCTGTGCAGAGCCTCATTGGAGGGAATTTGGAAATGCATCTTTCAAGGACTGCCGATAGCCACAGGAGTGAGCTCAAATGCAAATCCCCCACTACACACACCCGCAGCAGGGTCTTGAGGTGATTGTCGCCCCAGCTGATACCTTGATCACATGAGAAAGAACCACCCAGCTAAGTTGCTTCTGGATCCCTAACCTGCAGAAACTTTAAGAAACAAATGTTTCTTGTTTCCAGGTTTGTAGCTTTGGGATAATTTTTAATGCAGCAATAGATAAAACATTCCCCTTTGAGAATACTTCCCAGAAGTGCCTTCACCAAGCATGTCTATAGATGATTGGTCAAAACTTGCTCCACGACCACATCCAGTTGCAAGTGGTGCTGGAAAACATAGTCTTTATGAGGAGAGTGGCAAATGTCCAGCTAAAAATTGAGAATTCTAAGAGAAGAAGGGATATTGAGAACTACTGCCCATCCCTAGAACAATGACAGTGACCAGAGATATGGCTTGAGGTGATTACCTTCAATGAAAGTTGTGGAACGGATCACTGGAGAGAGGAATGAGTTGGCCATATTGGCTCAAACGAAACAATCTGGGAATGGGGTCAGATTCCCAAGGTTCTCAGGGGCTGAGTGGTGAGGGGGCAAACACCTGAACAAAACTGAGGCTCTGGTAGGAAGAAGGAAGGGTATGTGAATGCTGGGAAGTCGACCAACAGTGTTCTTGCAGACTGAATACTGTATAAGAGGGTGAAGATTGGTTTTCTTCCTTCTCACTTTCCATAGTCTCCTGTGGAGACACAGACAAAAGACTCTGCTACACATTTCGTCCAACAATTCCAGAACCACTTTGTCCAGCCCAGCCCAGATCACCCCATGAGGCTGAGACGCACACATCCAACCGTCCACTGCCAACGGGGCACGGTCCATCCACAGGTCCCTCTATTGCAAGGTCCCTCTTCACTGATGGTGAAGGTCCCTCTTCACCATCAGTGTTAACTCACTAGGGCTGCCATGATGACATAGCACAGGTTGGGTGGCTTAAACAACGGAAATGCATTTTGGGGGGACTTCCCTGGCAGTCCAATGGTTAAGACTCCTCCATGCTTCCACTGCAGGGGGTTCAGGTTCAATCCCAGGTCGAGGAACTAAGATCCGGCCTGAAAAGAGAAAGAAAAAACAAAATGTATTTTCTCACTTCTGGAGTCTAGAAGTCCAAGATCAAGATGTCAGCAGGTTTGGTTTCTGCTGAGACCTCGCTCCTTGACTGGCAGATGGCTACCCTGAACTCTTTTTACAATACCACGTGACCACATGTATGGTTCTTCTTCTGTGTGCTCAGTCATTCGGTCATGTCTGACTCCTTGAGACCCCATGGACTTTAGCTCACCAGGCTCCTCTGTCCATGGGATGTTCTAGGCAAGAATACTGGAGAGGGGTGCCATTTCCTTCTTTTCCCACACCAACAACAAATTCTCCAGCTCTTGAGATACCAGCTGCTGCTGCTACTACTGCTAAGTTGCTTCAGTTGTGTCCAACTCTATGGGACCCCATAGACGGCAGCCCACCAGGCTCCTCCATCCATGGGATTTTCCAAGCAAGGGTACTGGAGTGGGGTGCCATTGCCTTCTCCGAGATACCAGCTGGGTGCCCAACACTTCAATCAATTCTGACACAAACTGCCCAGAATAGGCACCAGACCGTACAGGTTAGGGCTCAGTCTCACAAGACTGTCCCCTATTTCAGATGCCAATCACCATTCTCAGACTTCTCATATGTGTGTGTGTGTGTATATATATATATATATTTTTTTCCCCCTTAATCTTTTGACTGCACCACACAGCATGTGGGATCTTAGTTCCCTGACCAGGGATCGAACCTGCATTGAAAGTGCTGAGTCTCAACACTGGACAGCCAGGGAAGTCCCAGGCTTCCCACACTTCTGACAGAGGCTCTAAATTAGGGGTTTCCATGACCCTCTCTTCCAGTGCAACTATTTCTTAAGATGGCTCACTCAGGAAGGCCGTTTCCTGACTATTCTCCATTATAAAGGACACACCTGAGGAACAGGGGATGAAGAGACACACCGGGCAGGCAGGATATGGGGGAGGGGGTGAAGCCTCCCAGCGCATCGATGCATTCCCCAACCTGGAAGCTCCATGCTGCTGCTGCTGCTGCTAAGTCGCTTCAGTCGTGTCCGACTCTGTGTGACCCCATAGACGGCAGCCCACCAGGCTTCCCCGTCCCTGAGATTATCCAGGCAAGAACACTGGAGTGGGTTGCCATTAGGGTTTACGAAGATTCCGTCATGGAGGAATGATCGATCCAATCAGGCTCCTCCCTTCTTCCCAGAAGTGAGTGGGTAAAGATGGAGTTGAAAGTTCCATCTCTCTAATCCCAAGGCTTCCTCCTTTGGTAAGGAGCTTCCATCTTGAAGCTATCCAGGGGACCCACCAAGAGTCACCTCATTAGCATAAACTCCAGTATGATTGAAAGGGGCTTATTATGAATAACAAGACGCTCCTCTCACCCCCATTGCTCAGAAAATTACTAGGATTTTAGAAAGTCTTTGCCATGAAGTAGGGCATGTGTGCTAAGTCACTTCAGTCATGTCCCAGTCTTCGTGACCCCATAGACTGTAGCCCTCCAGGCTCCTCTGTCCGTGGGATTCTCCAGGCAAGAATACTAGAGTGGGTTGCCATTTCCTCTTCCCGGGGATCTTCCCGACCCAGGGATCGAACACACATCTCCTATGTCTCCTGCATTGGCAGGTGGGTACTTTACCAGTAATGCCACATAGGAAGCCCATAAAATGGGGACGAAAGACCAAATGTATATTCTTATATCATAACATCACAACCACCTTCTCCCTATGTCCTCACATGGTCTGTTTTCTGTGTGGTCCAATCACTGCTATCTGTTCCTCTTCTTATTAAACACCAGTCTTGCCTGGAAAATTCCATGGAACAAGAATCCTGGTGGGCTACACAGTCCATGGGGTTGTAAAGAGTCAGATATGACTGAGCTCACTTTCATTTACATACACATAGTGGATTAAGGGCCTCACTGTAGCTTAAACGCCTCTTTAAACATCTTATCTTTAAATAAGCTACATTCTGAGGTACTGGGCATTGGGACTTCATGAATTTGTGGGTGGGACATAACTGACCTTTAACATCATCTTGCTCCAGAAATCTTCCCTTTCATTCACACACGATTCATTCAACAAACTTATACTGGACATATATAGAGATGGCACTAAAAGCCTGCCCAGGGGTAGAGAATGGTATTAGAGGGCCAAGAACTAAGCCTTGGGGAGTGCAGCATTTTTTTTTTTTTTTTAAATTTTGGCTGCACCACGTAGCTTGCAAGATCTTAGTTCCCTGACTAGGGATCCTGTGCCCCTGGCAGTGAAAGGATGGAGTCCTAACCACTGAACCACCATGGAATTCCACTCAGCATTTTAAAGACAGAGGAGGGCCCAGAAAAGGAAACTAAGGAGGAGTGAAGGCTGCCCTTTCTGGCATGTGGATCTTCTCATTCTCTCCTCTGGCTCTTTGGCCCTTCCTCACTTTGAGCCCTGCTCCTGCCTCTTGGGGGGCTTCCCAAGTGGCGCTAATGGTAAAGAAACCGCCTGTTAATGAAGGAGACATAAAGAGACACAGGTTGGATCCCTGGATCAGGAAGATCCCCTGGAGAAGGGCATGGCAACCCACTCCAGTATTCTTGCCTGGAGAATCCCATGGACAAACGAGTCTGGTGGGCTGCAGTCCATGGGGTCACAAAGAGTCAGACACCATTGAATGCACACGCACCTCTTCCCCTTGGAACTCCCCATCCCTCCAGGCATGAGAGAAGCCCTTCTGGTGTCATATTTCAGTTGGATGTCAGTGCAGCCCTCTTGCGCTTGGGTGTTTACCACTTTCCAAGAGGATGATGCCCAGATGGGGGTAGAAATGGGGGTTGCCCTGTACTCTTAACAGGGATATAACATCTTAGGTGTTCAGTTTAAACTCGCATCAGCAGAAGCTGTAGCTGTTTCGCCCCTCAGTTCCCAAAAGGCAAACTGATCTTCCCACCACAGAATTGATTTCTTCTAACTCCACACTGTCCAGTCCAATGAAAAACACAATTTCCGGGACTTCCCTGGTGGTCCAGTGGCTAAGACTTTGAGCGCCCAATGCAGCGGGCCCAGGTTCGAACCCTGATCAGGGAACTAGATCCCATGTGCCACAACTAAAGATTCCTGCATGCCACAACTAAGACCCGGAGCAGCCAAATAAATAAATATTTTAAACAAACAAACAAGCACAATTTCTTCTGATAGATAAGATTTTGCTCTGTTCCCTAAGAAATGATAAAAATTCCTTGGGCTTTTTGTCTCCCAAATGCATTTGCTTTCCTCCTGGGGATTTTTTCCATAAAAATGTTATATGGTAATGCCTCCACCTGAGGTACCAGGGAAGGATAGCACTTTCTGGCATAAGTCTTCTCTGATTCCCAAATTCCTCCTCTAATCTAGGAAAGGTTTGATTCCTTCTGCCACACTGTTGAAACCAGAGAAAGGGTAGGAGTTGTGTTCTGATGCTTTCTCTTTGCCCTGCAAGGTACAACGCAAGGCCATTTACTGAGAGTGAAAGAGGAAGGCAAAGAAGTACATAGTTCAGCGGAAAAAAAAAAAAAAAAAAAGATTAGCAAGAGTCTTGTGAAGACCAGGAGAGAGAGCTGACCAGAGATGCTGGGTAATGTTCTCAGCAATGTTAGAAGGCCCAGGGAGACGGGTGACCCTGAATTTTAAGCCAGACCAGCCTGCCCATACCGCGTACGGCTGCCTGGGTACATCGCTGCCTCCTCTCCCTGTCTCCTTTTCCTGGTTAATAATGCTACTGTCCCCTACCTGGAAACCTCAGCCCCACAAGGAGTCAGCCACTCAACCACCAAGCTTATAGATTCAATTGCTTACATATTCCTCACACCCATCCCCTCTGCAATGTTCTTTCATTGTGTACAACAAATTCTTCATTGGACTCCTACTTCTCTCCTTTCCATTACTCCAGCCAGCTATTACAGTAACTTTTCAGATGCCTTCCAAATTCTCAGAAATTTGGTGATGTCATTCTTTTATT
>NW_011489458.1:580075-598376 GCF_000754665.1 Bison bison bison | reverse complement strand
ATACAGGGAGAGATTTCAGCCCGGTGGTCCAGTGGTTAGGACTCCACGCTTTCACTGCCATGAGCCCAGGTTCAGTCCCTGGTTGGGGAACTAGGATCCCGTAAGCTTCACAATGCCACCAAAAAATAAATGAATAAAATAAACTATAAAATAAACATGGTGGCTCAGTGGTAAAGAATCTGCCTGCCAATGCAGGAGACTCTGGTTCAATCCCTGGGTCAGGAAGAACCCCTAGAGAAGGAAATGACAACCCACTCCAGTATTCTTGACTGGAGAATTCTATGGATAGTGGAGCTGGTGGGCTATGGTCCACGGGGTCCCAGAGAGTCAGACACGACTGAGCAACTAAGCACGCACTTTGGTCTAAACATGCCAATAAATTGGGTACAGATTCTGTGGGAGAGGGGGCTGTTAAGAAAGACCCTTTACTTTTGGAGATTCCAAAGTCCTTGTCTGGAGAAGGAAATGGCAACCCACTCCAGTACTCTTGCCTAGAAAATCCCATGGACAGAGGAGCCTGGTAGGCTACAGTCCATGGGGTCATGAAGAGTCGGACATGAATGAATGACTTCACTTTCACTTTTCACTTTCATGCATTGGAGAAGGAAATGGCAACCCACTCCAGTGTTCTTGTCTGGAGAATCCCAGGGACGGGGGAGCCTGATGCGCTGCCGTCTATGGGGTCGCACAGAGTTGGACACGACTGAAGCGACTTAGCAGCAGCAGCAAGTCCTTGTCTTCTGCAGCACTTCACTCTTCCCCCAAGACGTGACTCTCAGTCTTGCCATTGCTCCACAGTCACTGCCAGCTCCTTAAAGGATATGATTCTTTAAGGCCCATGACCCTCTTCCACTCCAATTTTATTAGCTCTCTCTGGGAAAGCTCAGTTACCCCTTAGCTTCAACTCTTAACTATAGGTGACATTTTCTTTTTTTTTTTTTTTTTATAGGTGACATTTTCCAAGTCTGCCTCTCCATTCTTGTTTATCATGTTGCGATCAGTCTTTCTGTAGGTGCCTCATTGAACATGCCCAAAACAGAACCTATTCTTTGACCCTCAATCATGCCCCATTTTCTGTGCTCTTGATCTCAATGCTTTCACCATCTCTCCAAATATTCCTCATTATCTACTAGAACATCATCATCGTCTTTCTCTCCTTAATCCATATATGCTGTGAGCCAACAAATTCCATGGTCCTTAAATAAATTTGTCATTCAGTGTTTCTAGCCATTTCCAAAGTCACAGGTTTATTTCCATTCCGCATTATCTCTTGCTTGAACTATCTTACCTCCATGAACCACTTTCTCTAGCTTTTCCCTCTGGGTTTCTGTTGCTTAAAATTAGCATTTCCCTGGGATTGCTCCTCGTGTGGCTTGGTCAAAGTTCAGGTGACGTCATCAGGAACCAGTCTCATATCTCCTCCATGCTCTGCTTCCTCCATGATGACTCTTCCTAGGTTCCATTCCCCCTGTGCCACAGATACTCTCGTCTTTCTCATTCAAGTCAGGAAGTAAGACCTAAAATTGAGCCTCACTGGCTCTGATTGGCCAGATTTGCATCATGAACCCCGTCTTGAACCAATGATTGTGTTCAAGAGTATAGAATGTTTTTATTGACTTAAGACTAGCTCACATGCTTCATCCTTGGTAAGGGGCTGGAAGAAGTTTCATCGAGAGCATCATGGTTGAAAGGAGGGGAAGAATGGTTCCCTTAAGGCAAAACCAGGGTACCATTATCTCAAGAAGGCAGACTGGATGCAGATCATCATCTACTGCAAGTTTCCTCTTCCTATATCCCTTTTCTTAGTGAGCAGTACCATCCTTAACCATCTGAGGGAATCCTTGGCACATTCCCCACATCCAGTCAAATCCCACCAAATGCCAAGATTCTAATCAACTTTTCCTTTCTTTCCCCAATGACAGGTTGCAATAAACTGTCTTATATGTTCATAGTCATTCATTCCTTCCAACCCATAACATGGAGCTTCCCAGGTGGCTCAGATGGTAAAGAACCTGCCTGCAATGCGGGAGACCCAGGTTCAATCCCTAGGTCTAGAAAGATCCCCTGGAAAAGGGAATGGCTACTCACACTAGCATTCCTGCATGGAGAATTCCATGGACAAAGGAACCTGGTGGGCTACAGCCCATGGGGTGGCAAAGAGTTGGACGCAACGGAGAGACTAATACTTTTTTTTTTTTTCCACCCTTCACATATCTCCCTGGCCTACTGCTTTGGATCTTGCCACTTGATCTGCTTTGGCCACTGGGATGTGAGTGTAGGCAACCTTTATCACAACTGAGTAGAGCTTTAAACCCAATCGTGTGGCTTGTCTGGGGGGCTTTTGCGCCAACACTCCACTATGAGAACACGTCTCAGAAGGTGGCTGTTCCTTCATCCTGGGTTCCAGGAAGAAAAGATTTGTGCGGCTGCATTTAGAAGGGGCTTCCTAGGTGGCGCTAGTGGTAAAGAACTAGTCTGCCAATGCAAGAGGCGTAAGAGACGTGGGTTCGATCCCTGGGTCAGGAAGATCCCCTGGAGGAGACAATGGCAGCCCACTCCAGTATTCTTGCCTGGAGAATCCCATGGACAGAGGAACCTGGAAGGCTGCAGTCCATAGGGTTGCAAAGAGTCAGACAAGACTGAAGCCACTTAGTATGCACACATCTAGAGGAAAGATAGCTAAACTACAACCTTCGTGTTTCTTGAGCAAAAAATAAAGTGTATGTGGCCACATGCCATGAGATTTTAAAGTATTTGTTACGTAGCGTAACTTAGAGAAAGCTGAGTATTACATACACCTGAGTTTGAGTCCTTATCATTTCTACCAGGATCACTGCCAGCATTCCCCACTCCCACCGCAGCATCCTCCCCACCATCCTCCTTGCTGGTCATCTGGCCTCCTCCTGCCCATTCTCCACATTGCAGACACAGAGATCTTTCTAAAAGGCATATCTGATCACACGACCTCCCTGCTTACCTCCAAAGCCTCATTTTTCAGATAAAATTCAATCTCCTGGGAATTCCTTGGCGGTCCAGTGGTGAGGATTCCAAGATTCCACTGCCTGGGGCACAGATTCGATCCCTGGTCAGGGACCTAAAATCCCGCTGGCTGAGCAGCGCGGTAAAAAATTTTAATTTAATTTTAAAATTCAATCTCCTTTAAGCACACCCCAGTTTTTCAGGAGCTTATCCAGATCTTCAAGCTTACGCCTTCCCCATACAGGCACCCATTCCCCCAGTCTCACTGAATCCCAGTGAGGTTACTGCATGCAGCCACTCTGCTGGCTCTGCCTACCACGTTCTGCTCCTCATTCACCTAGGTGTTGCTTAGTTGTTCATCAAGGTCTACCTCTACCCATATCTTCTTTGCCTTTTTTTGGGGGGAGGGGCCATGACTCATGGCTTGCGGGATCTCAGTTCCCCGACCAGGGATTAAACCTGGGTCACGGCAGTGAAAGCACCAAAGCCTAACCGCCAGACCACCAGGAAACCCCCAGCCATACTTTCTATTATGGAAGCCCCAGCCCACAGTGGAATTAGGTCTCTTCTCCTTCCTCTGTGCTCCCATAGCACAGTGTGCCCAACTACTCCTCTTACAGCGCGAGGTTCCCTAATCTCACTCCTTCCTGGCCCCAAAGTCCCACAAGGTCAAGGACAGCGTCTGGTTTACCTCTGTGTTCCCTGGGCTTGGTGATCCCTGGCACAAAGTGTGTGGTGATACTTGGAAGATGACTCAATAAAAACACATGAATATACGTGTCGGATTTTCTACGACCTATTTCTCCAAATCAGTCAATCTTCTACATTGCTGCCAGAGCTGTCTTCCAATAAACAAGATTTGTTCATGTGACTTCCTTGCTAAAAAAACTATTCGGGCTTGTCTTTGCTCTTACTTAACTTGTCCCAGTCTAATTTCATCCACTGTTTTGACCTCAGGCTGTATCCTCATGATGCCCAAATTTCCAGCCCAGAACTTTCTCCAGTTATATATATAAAACTGCCTATTGTACTTAACCTACTCAGGTAGGGTCTCACAGGAACCTCAAATTGGAAGAATCAGATGAACATTTTCTTTCTCGAAACTTCTTCCTCTCTTGTGTTTTCTCTCAATAAGTAGCATCATCGACCACTGAATTGCCCAAACCTGACATCTGGGAGTCGCCCTTAAGAAATGGGTTAAGGGCATGAACTTGGCAGCCAGATAAATGACTTCAGATGCTGGTTCTGCTGCTTAGTACCTAGGTGGCTTCAAGCAAGTTCCTTAACCTTCTTTAAATCTGTACATTCTCATCGTGGTAGACATACCTTCCCGATCACTAAGACCACTGAATGACAGAGTCATGCTGGGCAGGTAATACCACATGGAAAGTCCTTACCAAATAGTAGCTTTTATTATTATACTGATCTTCTCTCTCCTTCTCCCTGTCATCCAGCCACTAAGTCTGGTGATTCTATTTTCTCAATCTCTGGAATTTGACCCATCCTCACTAGCCTCACTGCCACCCTCTCGGTCTAACCACCTGTCTTCTGTCATCTGATGATGGCAGAAGCTTCCTAACCAGTCTTCTGGACCCCACTTTTGTCCCCTTTCAATCCTTTCCTCACACTTCGACTGTGGCTTTTTCTGAAAACCAACTCAGTTCATGTCAACTTCCGGCTGGGCCAAACTTCTTTCAGTTCCTCAAATGGCCAGAGCTCTTTGTTCTCCCTCCACAAATGCTGTTTCCTCTTCCGGGCCTGTGGTCTCCAGCTCCACAGGCTGGCTCCCTTGTCCTTCTGCTCCTCATGTAAACATCAGGCTGCCCACCTACAAGGCTCTCTTAGATGACCCTGCTCTGTGTCAGTTTCCTCCAAAGTGCCTCAATGTCCTATATTATAGCACTCATCACGTCACCATAAGGATGGCTTTAGTGACTGTCACCCCTCACTAGACCAGGAACTCCAAAGGTAAAATCTCTGTTTTGTTCACCATGGTATTGCTAGGATTTAGCACAGGCCTGGCCCATAATTGGATCTCAGTACATTTTAAAATTATTTGGACTTTCCTGGTGGTACAGTGGATAAGAATTTGCCTGCCAATACACGGGACACGAGTCTGATCCCTGGACCGGGAAGATTCCACATGGCACGGAAGAACTACAAATCCCATGGGCCACAGCTACTGAGCCTGCGCCCTAGGGCCTATGAGCTGCAACTACTGAGTCCACGTGCTGAAACTACTGAAGCCCGTGCGCCTAGAGCCTGTGCTCTGCCAAGAGAGGCCACTGCAATTAGAAGCCCAGGCACCGCGACTAGAGAGTAGCCCTGCTTGCCACAACTAGAGAAAGCCCATGCACAGCAACAGAGACCCAGCACAGCCAAAAAATAATAAATAAAATAAAACTGTTTAACTTACATTTAATAGGTGAAATGTACACCTAGTAGAAAACCCAAAAGGTGCAAAGGGATGTACAGTAAAAAATAAATCTCTTTTCGCCCTGATTACCCGATCATCACTATATCTATTTTCTTAAGGGTCCTTCCAAGATATTCTGTGCAAATCCAAGCATATATGTACATACTGCAGGTGCAGTAGCGTATTATATACAGTATTCTACACCTGGCTATTTTTCCTTTTCTTTTGTTCTTTCTTGTCTTTCGGCTACACTGCGCCACTTTCAAGATCTTAGTTCCCAGACCAGATCTTAGTTCCTAACCACTGGACCATCAGGGAATTCCCTGTATTTTTTTCTTAACAATGTATCTTAAAAGATATTCATTTTCAGCCTGTATAACTTAAAAAATAATCTGCATGTTCCTTTGTAAAGATGTATCTCAAATTACTGAAGCAGTCCCCAGCCGATAGGTATTTGTTTTCCATCTGTGCTATTATAAACAAAGTTACCCTGAAGATCTTTGAATGTATCATTTCACAGATAACTGAATCCATACCTTTCTCAACCTTAAAATGTGGTGACGTCACTAGAAACCCATCATAAGTTGAAAATATTGTAAGTCAAAAGTGCCTTTAGGGCTTCCCTGGTGGCTCAGTGGTAAAGAATCTGCCTGCCAATGCAGGAGACATGGGTTTGATCCCTCATCTTGGAAGACCCCACATGCGGAGAAGTAACTAAGCCCATAGGCCACAACTGCTGAACCCACGTGCAGCAACGATGGAAGCCTGTGTGCCTAGAGCCCGTGCTCTGCAGCAAGAGAAGCCACTGCAACGAGAAGCCTGCACACTGCAACTACAGTGTGACCCCCCCAGGGCTGCAACTGCAGAAGGCCCAAATGCAGCAACAAAGACCCAGCACAGCCATAAATAAGATAAATACAATGAATACATCTTTATAAAAAATGCACTTAATACTCCTTAAAAGCACATCAAGCTTAGCCAAGCCAACCTTAAACATGCTCAGAACACTTACATTAGCCTTCAGCTGGGCAAAACTATGCAACACAAAGCCTATTTAATAATAAAGTGTTGACTACCTCATGTCATTTTTGGAATACTGTACTGAAAGTGAAAAACAGAATGACCGTCTGGGTTCAGAATGATTGTAGCCATATCGGTAGTTAACCCTGGTGACCACGTTTACCCTGGGAGCTGTGGCTGCTGCCCTGACCAATATCCTGAGAGAGTTTTCTCCCAAACACCGCTAGCCTGGGAAAGACCCAAATTCAAAGTCTGAAGTATGCTTTCTGCTAAATGAACCTTGCTTTCACACTGTCCCAAGGTTGAACCACCAGAAGCTGGGGACTGTCTGTGTGTCATGGGGTAAATTCCTGGAAGTGAAACGGCTGGAGTCAAACCACACCTGCATTTCACAGTGTGCTAGATGTGCCACACTAGTCTTCAAGTTCACTAGTTTACACACCTGTGTGTAACGGACTGCTATATATCCTTCACATGCTTGTCAGCACAATATTACCAGACTCCTTGATCTCTGGCTAAGCTGGTAATAGCAAAAACAATGCCGTCATAGTTTTGTCATCTCTTTTTATAACTGAGGGTGAGCATCCCATGTGCAAAGTTAAAAGACAAATGACATAGTGGGAAATTACAAACCATCAATCAGACAAAGACAAACGAACCGACAGAAAACTGAACGAAAACTTGAACTGGGGACTTCTCTGATGCTCCAGTGGTCAGGACGCCCACACTTCCACTCTAGGGCACGGGTTCGTTCCCTGCTTGGGGAACTAGATCCCATATTCTGTGCAGAACAGCAAAAAGAAAAAAAACAGTGTAAAAATAAACAAAACTTGAACTGGCACTTCATAAAAGAAGATATCCAAATGGGCATTAAGGGAAATATGAATTAAAATCACAGCAAGACTGCACTGTATACTCACCCGAGTAGCTCAAATTAAGAAGTCTGACAATACCAAATGTCCCCGATGATGTGGAGAATAGGAACTCTCACAGACTTCTGGCAGGAGTGTAAATTGATAAACTGCTCAGAAAAGCTGAAGATATGAATGCTTTATATCCCAGAAATTCTACTCTTGGCATCTATGTTCCTTGAGAAAGTCTCGCCCATGTGTACCAGATAAGTTATATAAAGGAATTTCGGGGCAAAACTGTTTCTACTAGGAAAAAAAAATATAAAACCTTAACTATCCATTCTAGTAAAGTGGAAAATAAATTGTTTAATCATTTTTATGATTTTTTATAAAAATATTTTAATGTTTAATAATTAAAAATAAAAATATATAATATTTTGGAAAAAATAAATCTCCACAACAATGGAAAACCATACAGTAACAGAATGAAGGAATCACGGCTTCATGCATCCACATAGCTGGGTTGCATAAAAATGCAAGCTAAATAAGTCACAAAAGAAGAACATGACTCACCTTATATAAAGGTCAAAAACAGGTGGAGCTACACTTCTGTACAGCGTCTGAGGATGCAAACACAGAAGGAAAAACTACATTAAAAAGATAAAGAAGGGCTTCCATGGTTGCTCGGTGGTAAAGAATCCACCTGCCAATACAGGAGACATGGGTTCAATCCCTGATCTGGGAAGATCCCATACGACACAAAGCAACGAAGCCCGTGCGCCACATCTACTGAGCCTGTGCTCCAGAGACCAAGTGCCACAACTACTGAGTCCTCAGGCTCCAGAGACCGTGCTTTGCAATAAGAGATGCCACTGCAGTGAGAAGCCCAAGCACCGTAACTAGAGAGTAGCCCCCACTCACCGCAAATCGAGAAAAGCCCTGCCGAGATGCTGGCTTTATTTTACTTTACTGTGTGGGTGATAGTTCTGCAAGTGTTGGCTATGTCTTTAAAATGTACGTATATGTTTCATACACTCCTCTGTGGGTATGATAAAAAAATAAAAGAAGTTCAGAATGACATGTGTATAATACCACTTAATTAAAAAGAAAAAAGTTTTTAAAATATAAAGAAATAGACATTTATTTCCTCATCTATGCACTGATCAGCTCTGGGAGCTTATGGAAGAAACTGGTAACAAAGATCATCACTGGAATGAGGCAATGGGTCACTGAGAGGCAGAAGCAGGAAGAAAAAGATACTTCTGGGGACTTCCCTGGTGGTCCAGTGGCTAAGACCCCATGGTCCCAATGCAGGGGGCCCAGGTTTGATCCCTGATCAGGGAACTAGAACCCACATGCCTGAACTAAGACTCAGTACAGCCAAATAAATAAATATTTTTTGAAAAAAAAGAAGAAAGAAAAGATACCTTTCATAGTGTTAAATCATGTTAACATACTACTCACTTAAAAATACACTTGCATTAAAGAAAACAAGTTCTGTTGGTATTTTCTTTCTTGATCTATTACTACATAACAAGTAGCAAATTTAGTGGCTTTAAACAATACATACCTTTATTATCTCACAGTTTAGGTGGGTCCATCCTAAAGGAGACCAGTCCTGAGTGTTCATTGGAAGGACTGATGTTGAAGCTGAAACTCCAATACTTTGGCCACCTGATGTGAAGAGCTGACTCATTTGAAAAGACCCTGATGCTGGGAAAGATTGAAGACAGGAGGAGAAGGGGACAACAGAGGATGAGATAGTTGGATGGCATCACTGACTCAATGGACATGAGTTTGAGTAAACTCTGGGCGTTGGTGATGGACAGGGAGGCCTGGCGTGCTGCAGTCTGTGGGGTCACAAAGAGTCGGACATGACTGAGCGACTGAACTGAACTGAATTTAGGTGGGTCAGGAGTGCAGGCATAGCTTAGCTGAGTCCTTGACTCAGGGTCTCCCAGGGCTGCACAAGGACTGGGCAGTATTTTCACTGGGAGGCTCACATGGGGAAGAATCTATTTCCAAGCTCATTCAGATGGTTGGCAGAATTCATTTCTCAGTAGCTATATGACTGAGGGCCCCAGGTTTTTGTCCCAATTCCTTGAGACCACTTTGCCAGGTGGGCTTCCCAGCAGGGCTGCTCTAAATGCAGTCATAGGTAACACAGCATGTTTTGGGAGTGTCCTCCCATTATCTTTGCTGTATTCTACTGGTTACAAGTGAGTCATACATTCTGCCCACACTTAAGGGGAGGGAGTTACACTAAGGCATGGACACCAACCAGGAGGTGGGAATTACTGGGAGTCACCTTAGCGCTTGTCAGCCACAACTGTTTATTATTTGGGAAGATTTTTTCCCCCAATATTTTTCTATTTTATTTTTTTCCTTTATCTATTTGCAAGAGACCTGTGGATAAGTTAACCCTTTGTTTGCCACATGAAGTGCCAATTCAAATCATTTCTGATAAATTAATAAATGACTTCATGAATCTTCTATTTAGCTGGTAAAGAATATGCCTGCAACATGGGAGACCTGGATTCCATCCCTGGGTTGGAACGATCCCCTGGAAAAGGGAAAGGCTATCCACTCCAGTATTCTGGCCTGCAGAATTCCATGTGGTCCCAAAGAAACGGAGAGGACTGAGCAACTTTCACTTTCACACACTGTTAGCTACAGCAAGAGTGACTTCACTGGGCCTTTGTAGAGTCTGTTTCCCTTACCTGGAAAGCTGAACTGGGTCAAGGCACAGAATTTGATTAAAATTCAAGGACAGGTGAGAAGATTGATTTGGGCCTGACTTGAAGTTTCTCTGACTTTGATTTATGTCAAGATGAACCAAAGAAATAGTGCCAAGAGGAACTTCCCTGGTGGTCCAGTGGCTAAGACTCTGTGCTCCAAAAGCAGGGGGCCTGGGTTCAATCCCTGGTCAGGGAATAAGATCCCCCATGCTGCAGCTAAAGATCCCTTATGTCACAACTAAGACCCAGCACAGCCATAAATAAATACATTTTAAAAAAGAAAAAGAAATAGTGCAAAGACAGTGTGTGCTGTGCCAGTTCTGGGCACTCTTCCCTTACCTGTGCCTGGACTACAGAGCCAAAAAGGAGTTGTTCAACTCTTTCACATAGGCCTCTTCCTTTTTAAACAACAAAAGCAAGGATAACACTCTGAATCATTCCAGATTCAGCTCCTAGGCTGTCTCCTAGAGGGACATCACAACTTCCAGGCCAAGGTGGTCATACCATCAACCAGTTAGCCTTCACTGCAGAGAATTGTAATAGATCTATTATTAATATATTCACATTTCTAATTCTTTCACTCCATAGCAAGACCCTTCAAGGCAAGGATGGAATTTGCTTTTCATCTGTATGTCCAGCTGTCCACTGGAGATCTCCATACAGGTATCCCGCAAGCAGATCACCCTGTCCAAAGCTGAATTCACTTGATGCACCCTGCCCACTAAGTGTCTAGATAGCACCCAAGCCTCTTTTGTTGCATCTTTTTTCAAAATTTTTATTTATTTATTTTTGGATGTGCTGGGTCTTCGTTGCTGCTCAAGGGTTTTCTCTAGTTGCAGCAAGTGGAGGCTACTCTTCATGGTGGTGCCCAGGTTTCTCATGCAGTGATGTCTCTTGTTGCAGAGTATAGGCTCTAGGTGCTCGGGCTTCAATAGTTGCAGCACAAAGGCTCAGTAGTTGCAACTTGCTGGCTTTATGGTGCACGGGCTTCGGTAGTTGTGGCTCCCTAGCTCTACAGCTCAGGCTTAATAGTTGTGGTGCATGGGCTTAGTTCCTCCATGGCATGTGGAATCTCCCCAGACCAAGGATCGAACCCGTGTCCCCTGCATTGGCGGACAGATTCTTATCCACTGTACCACCAGGGAAGTCCTCATTGCATTTTGCACGTAGGTTGTAGTTTTCTGTTAACAAAACTATCTCTCCCATTAGATAGTGAGAAACTGGGGGCAGAAACCATATGAATTTTATTTATCTTTGTATCCCTGGAGCCCAGCCCAGACCTCCAGTGTAGGAGCTATTGAATAAATGGCCACTAAACTGAACTGGGTGTCTATATCTTCAGGCCCAGGTACCATACGGGTACCTGGGAAATGCTCAGGACATGTTTGTTCCATTAGATTCGAGGAAAGATGCTTCTCCGAGTCCTCTGCCCGCCCTCCTTCTCTAGCAGGCTTGGATTAATACTGAGAGCCAATAGTTTGTCACATAGCAACAATAGTAAAGAATGAGCTACTGCCGCAGAGAGCAGAAGCTTGCCTGCCGCAGAGAGCAGAGCTATTTTGAGATCCTTTAGGTAAAGTCACAGTCTGATAGGCCCACGCGTTGTGGCAAGTTACCCTCAGCTTAGGGGTACAAGGCACTGAAAACATCTTATTTGCATATCTGTCTCTTTTGCCATCCTTTGGAGCACCCTTTTAGAATATGAAGTACCACATTTTAGGTCATGGTTTTTCTTATTGTTCAGTCAATCAGCTTTTCACCTGCAATAATACTAACATATTTTAATATTCCACTGAATTACTGTACAGATGTGCTAATTTAGAGATCAAATGGCCACAAAACCCAAACAAAAAAGCAGGACTTAGGTCTCAGCCCAAACTTCTCGGCATGACACATGGGCCCTTTGTGGCCTGGCCAGGCCTACTTTTTCGGGATCTTCTCCTCCCTGGCTGTTCTCATTAGCATATGCTCCAGCCTTGGTGAGCAACCTCGAGGCACCAATGTGGCAAGTGCTTTCGCTCATGAATTATCCATCTTTGTTTGCCTTGAGAGAGCCTCTATTGCTCTGTCCAGGAACTATTTACCTCCATGAGTTTCTTTCCAAATAGACGGTGTGCCCAGTGGACAGGAATAGTGGTTTTTCCCTTGTTGAAATCTACAGTATCCAGCAAAGTGCTGGGCAGAGAGAAGATGATCAGCAAAGGTTGGTTCAGGTATAAAGAATACAAGTTCTTCAGGTACCTTTCAGGCTCTGCTAGTCCACTTCAGTCCTGGTGGTGGGACACCATGCCTAATGACATGGACAATTATTACACATTCTATGGTTGTTTTTGTGGCCTTGGCAGTCTGTGTTCTTATTTTATAGAAAAGACATTGTGACTGTATGTTTACGTATACAACTGTCTTCTTCCTTTATTCATTCATTCATTCAACAAACACGCATTGGCTCTGAATTCTGTGGCAGTTCCTAGAAGCGGTGCTTCCTGCCCCAAAGGTTCAGTGGTAAGAAGCCTGTATGTGGGGTTGGAAGACCTACGGTCAAGCAAGCCTTGACTTTGCCTCAGTTTGGGGTCCTGAACAGGACATTTCACTTGCCTTAGAGTCCTAGGTTCCTAGATCATCAGTGAATACAAACACTTATTCTCCTTCTGTTGTAATTGTAAATAATTTGGGTCAAGATATTCAAGATGCCAGGAGAGAGGAAGATAGACTGGCATCTTGATGGACAGGAAAAAAGAAAAAAAAAAAGACCAAGTCCTTTTCAGGGCCAGAAAGTCCTCCTTGCTGCATTAGAACAGATGAGGGTGGGAAGGGAGACCTGCCCACCCAGACCAGATTCACAAGTCAATGATATCCATTCATTTGTTCAAGAAATTTGAGTTGAGTTCTTGCTTTCCCTTGTAGCTCAGTTGGTAAAAAATCTGCCGGCAATGCAGGAGACCCAGGTTCGATTTCTGGATCAGGAAGATCCCCTGGAGAAGGAAATGGCAACTCACTCCAGTATTCTGGCCTGGAGAATCCCATGGACAGAGGACCCTGGCAGGCTACAGTCCCTGGGGCTGCAAGAGTCGGACACGGCTTAGCGACTAAACCACCACTTGAGTTAGGAGCTGGGGAGAGAGAAATGGACCATATGGTCACCCTTCTCACTGTCACAGGGAAAGACCAATAAGGACTGTAACAGCATGTAATGTGGGGCAATTCAGAAGTATAGGATACTGGCCATGGAGGCCCTGGGAGGAGTCAGGGACTGGGGAGGACTTTAGTGGAAACGGGAGTGTAAGCTGAGATCTGAAGGGTGAATTGGCA
The DNA here is from genome assembly GCF_000754665.1 of Bison bison bison. Classification (NCBI taxonomy): domain Eukaryota; kingdom Metazoa; phylum Chordata; class Mammalia; order Artiodactyla; family Bovidae; genus Bison; species Bison bison. The sequence goes on along the minus strand of NW_011489458.1, from coordinate 585,063 downwards.
ATTCGGTGGGGAAAAGGGCTGAGGGTGGTGAGTGTTTCAGACAGAAAGAATATTTGTATGACTGTCCCAGGCACAGAGAAACCACGGCTCGAACAGAACAGAAATAATTCCACTTGGCTGCAAGGAGGGAAGTTGAAAGGAATAAGACAGGTGGGCAAGAGCCATTTCCTGAACATGAAACTTTGCCCTCACGATAAAGAGGAACTATTGAAGGCTTTTGAAAAAACACTTTTGGGCTCTGATGTCATACACCACAGAAATTCATATTGCAGAATGAAAGCTCTCACTCTGACACTGGTAACAGTTCAGTGCATATTCACTCCCATTATTATCATTAATAACATTCGTAAACGTAGAGCCATTCTTTACCTGCTGTCTTATCATTTTTTCCCTGTCCTTAGTAATATGGATATCTTTCTATGGTAGTACATATCTACCTACTAGTTTTTAAATGACCACATAATATCCCATTATTGTAAGGCTGTTTGATTGCTTTGTATTGTGGTAAAAAAAAAAAAAAATGTATATTCCCTGGTAGCTCAGTTGGTAAAGAATCTGCCTGCAGTGCAGGAGACCCAGTTTGATTCCTGGGTCGGAAAAATCTGCTGGAGAAGGGAGAGGCTACCCACTCCAGTATTCTTGGGCTTCACTTGTGGCTCAGCTGGTAAAGAATCCATCTGCAATGTGGGAGACCTGGGTTTGATCCCTGGGTTGGGAAGATCCCCTGGAGAAGGGAAAGGCTATCCACTCCAGTATTCTGGCTTGGAATATTCTATGGACTGTATAGCCCATGGGGTTGCAAAGAGCTGGACTCGATTGAGTGAATTTCACTTTTACTTTCCCCATCCCTCCTCCCCCCAGCCCCTGGCAATCTCCATTTTGCTTTCTGTCTTTATGCATTTGACTGCTCCAGGTACTTTATATAAGTGGAAACATATCCATAGCATTTTGTTTTGCTTTTTAAAACATTCACATAGAGATAGGCAATTGATTTGTTTCCCCCTTTTGGGTGAGGGATATTCTCATCTCTGTGTACTTGTATAATACATCCTAGAGGTACTGGAGTTTTCAAAGTCTGTAAACATTTGGTATGAATCTAAACATTTATACCATGCTCTATCCCCACTAACAGTGTATGAAAGCCACGATTCTCCATATCCTTGCCAATTGTTGTTGTTATTTAGTTGTTAACTTGTGTTCGACTCTGTGACCCCGTGGACTGTAGCCCACCAGGCTCCTCTGTCCATGAAATTTCCCAGACAAGAATATAGAGTGGGTTGCCAGTTCCTCCTCCAGAGGAGCCTCCTGACCCAGGGATCAAACCTGCATGTTCTGTGTCTCTTGCATTGCAGGCAGATTCTTTACGTCTGAGACAGGGAAGCCCATCCTTGCCAAAATCGGCTATCACAAAAAAAATTTTTTTAAGAACAGATCTTATTAAATGAGTAATATAAAAAATGTGTTCTTGCAAATGTGGACAACATTTTACATATAGTATATCAATCGATAATTCCTTGTAATGGGTGTACAGTCACTTTCACCTCCCCGTGAGTGTTCACATTTGCAGGAGCAACCCAAGTTCGTGAACTGTTTTTCCCTTGATGACAAGTGCTTTGGAAAAAACTTTGTTGAGGCCACACCTGTAAGAGTTCACTTTAATTTTTGTGAATAGGTGATACTTGCACGTGGTTCAACATCCTCAATTTGGAAGATAATTCAGGAAGTAGTATTCATAGGGCTTGATGACTTGGTGTGAGGAAGAAGGAACAGGGAAGAAGACTATGTGGATTCATGGATGGTGCCCAGATATCCATCCACAGATAGAGGGATCGTGGGGTTATTCGTAGGAATAAGAAACACAGAACACAAGGTATAGATCCTGGGGAAAGGGGGCAGAGGTGAACTAAGCTACAGTGCCAGGGGGTCACAGGGGTAGTATCTCAACCAGAGGCAACTGATGGATACACCCTGCGCTAACATCTATCTCCTCCTATTCTTGTGCCCATTATCTATGTGTGTTTGTGCTCACTCATGTCCAACTCTGCAACCCCATGGACCGTAGCCCACCAGGCTCCTCTGTCCATGGAATTCTCCAGGCAAGAATACTGGAGTGGGTTGCCATTTCCTCCTCAAGGAGATCTTCCCAACCCAGGGATTGAACCCTTGTCTCCTGCATCTCCCGCATTGACAGGTGGACTCTTTACCACTGAGCCACCTGGGAATCCCCAATATCTAGATGTCTCTTTTGGCAATCAGGGCATCTGGAAAGCTGAATTAGTGATCAGAGGGTTTCAAGGTGAACCGAGAATGTCTTAAAAGGAGTTGGATGACCCTGTGAGACACTTCCTTCTGACGACGGAGAAGTGAGTGTCGTAGCTCAGGAGCGCTAGCCAGGCCTGAGGTGCAGGCCTAATCACCTTAAATGCAGTGATCTCATTTGCATTCTCCCAGCAACTCTCTGAATTAGGTAAGATCTCTTCCCTTTTAGAAGGAATGACCAGAAACTAAGGTGTACTGAGTACTTGCTGTATTCCAGGCACTGTGATAAACACCATTCATAAATTATCACATTTCGTCTGTGAAACAGTAAAGTAAGTCTAATCAAGAAGTCCACTTTACCAACGAGGAACCAAGTCACACAGCTGCCAAGTGACAGAGTCAGGATTTAAACCCCATCCTGACTGACTTCTTACCTGCCCGTCTCTACTGCCTAGCGTGTGTCCCCCACTCTCCCACCACCCAGCTACCAGCAGGCAATTTCTTCTTTATGAATGTACTCTTCATTTACACATGGCACTCCACATTTGATTAGATTTTCATTTGATTAGGCTAGATATAATCCAAGCTGAAGATTCAATTCCATGTTTTTGGAAACATGTGAAGTTTTCACCCTGATCGCATTTTGTGTGATAAAATGCCTTCAGTCACTCGCAACATGGCTGACTTCAGTGTCAGATTCTGGGTGAAGACCCAGAGGAGTCAATTGCCTGAAGAGAAGGGCGTCGAATCAGAATTCCCGGTTTACAGCAGAGCCTTCCCTTTGCCAGGTCCATGGCCCCTGACTACTCTCTGCAGAATTTTCCCCTGAGATGTTTCACAGGATCTTCTCTAATAGGTATTCCGTGGTATTTGGGGCTAGGTGGGCCAGGGACGTTTGAATGCTGTTTAGCCTCAAGCTGCACCATCTGCAAACAAGGCAAATCTTTCCCCAGAAGTCATGAACTCTTCAAAAAAAATCAGATGAGAAACCTTTCAGGAGGAAATGATGGGCAAAATTTCCAGGTGTTGTGCATATTTTTTCCCTCTGTCCTCTTTACTGTGAACGTGGATATAAACTACTAAAGAGAACTGAATTATTCCTGAAGGCCAGTTCTGACTGTAGCCCAACAAGGTGAATCCATCCTATAACAACTTTAAGGTAAGTTGGTACTGCCCTTTTCAATTTGCCTGCCTTTCTACTGCTGCTGCTGCTAAGTCGCTTCAGTCGTGTCCGACTCTGTGCGACCCCATAGACGCCAGCCCACCAGGTTCCCCCGTCCCTGGGATTCTCTAGGCAAGAACACTGGAGTGGGTTGCCATTTCCTTCTCCAATGCATGAAAGTGAAAAGTGAAAGTGAAGTCACTCAGTCGTGTCCGACTCTTAGAGACCCCATGGACTGCAGCCCACCAGGCTCCTCCATCCATGGGATTTTCCAGGCAAGAGTACTGGAGTGGGGTGCCATTGCCTTCTCCACCCTTTCTACTGCAGTTTGGGGTAAATAAGGCCTGAAGTCACAGGACGGAATTCATCCCTGTTGGCAACCTGAATTGCTTTATTAAGATTTTCACTTCTAGGTTCTTATTTATTCTCCTAGTTATTCATTTAAAAGGCAATAAACAACATCTACCGAGTCTGATGCTGGGAGGGATTGGGGGCAGGAGGAGAAGGGGATGACAGAGGATGAGATGGCTGGATGGCATCACTGACTCAATGGACATGAGTCTGAGTGAACTCCCGGAGTTGGTGATGGACAGGGAGGCCTGGCGTGCTGCGATTCATGGGGTTGCAAAGAGTCGGACAAGACTGAGCGACTGAACTGAACTGAACAAAAATCAAAGTAAACTTGACAGTAAGGAAACATCAACTAAGAAGCATGAGATCTGAAACATGTTTAAAAGCTTTTAACTATCTCCATAGAAACTGGTTTAGGGGTTTCTTTGGGGAGACCTTGCCATCAATTTACCCAAGGCCAAACACAGAGAAATCCTGTAACATGTAGGTACGAATGCTGGTGAGGCCTTCCTCTGCAAAACTGATGTCATAAACACATTTTATTTATATTCAAGCATTTTCCTCCATCATTTTCCCCATAATTACATTATCTTTAAAGCACTGCCTAAACATGGCCTTTTTTTTTTTTTTTAAGCTGTTTTATCGAGAGCGAATTAAAAGAAACACCCTAAAATGTCATCAGGTCCTGGATGCGTTCAGAAAAGTAATTCAACGCTCCTTTGGTGAGAGTGCCGCCTGGTAGGGGCATGTGCACACGTGGTGGGCAAGAAAAGAGTTTAGTAGATCTGGTCTTAAAAAATCTTCCCACTGCTGTGATTTTTGTTTCCTGATTATCAAAATAAAGTATGTTCATTGTCAAAAAAACCTAACATTAAAAGAAAAAGGAAACAACTCGTAGTTGGTGTGATTTTTGGATGGGAGCCCTGGGAAAGCGACGGAGAGGAACGCACGATCTGTGGCCTGGAATACTGGGCGGCAGGGTACCCCTGCCTAATAAATTAACAGGGCTGGGAAGACTGGCTTCCCAAGGGCCCCGGGCGCAGTGCCATCCCCAAGAAGCTCCTCTTCGGCCACCTGTGTGGCGACTTGTCGCCTTCCCTGAGTAGCTGCGCGGCCCCGTCACCCCGCCACCCAGTTCCCACCGATCTCCTACGCAAAGACCCAACCCAGGCACCTTCCCCCGTAAATGTCCACCGACTGAAAATAGATCCCAAGC
>NW_011489458.1:579736-579975 GCF_000754665.1 Bison bison bison | reverse complement strand
CCCCTTTTTTTCACCCCCCCCCTTGGCTCATTTCCGGCCGCCGCTGCTACCGCTAGCCTGTAAGGAGGATTCGGCAGAGGGAAGAAACAACAGCCGCCATCTTGTTTGTGTGCTAGGCTTGGGGGGGAGAGAGGGCGAGAGGGAGCGGGCGAGAGTGGGCAAGCGGGACGCCGGGCTGAGTGCGAACTGCGGGAGCGAGAGTGCGGAGGGGAGCTGGGCCGGAGAGAGGCGGCAGGGGG
>NW_011489458.1:519700-578921 GCF_000754665.1 Bison bison bison | reverse complement strand
GACTGCGCCTCTAGAGTCGCGAGTTCTCCGGGATTCGCCGCAGCGGACGCGCTCGGCGCATTTGTGTGCCTGTGCCCTCCTCCGGGCCCAGGCCCGGCCCCTCGCACTTGCCCCTACCTTTTCTCTCGAGTCCACATCCCTCTTCAGCCACCGCGATCCGGCGGAGAGAAAAAGGAACTTCCCCCCACCCCCTTCGGGGGCCGGCGGAGCCCCCTAAGCCCACCCCCGGGATCCGGGCGGGGACCCCGGGCTGAAGAAGAGATTTCCCGAGGATTCTCCTTTTCCTCGCCCGTGTCTCCGAAAGAATTAAAAATGGCCGAGAATGTCGTGGAACCGGGGCCGCCTTCAGCCAAGCGGCCTAAACTCTCATCTCCGGCCCTCTCGGCGTCCGCCAGCGATGGCACAGGTTAGTCTCTGAAGCCCTGGCCTTCCACCTCCTCCTCAGTCTTTTCTGCTCGCTGCACCTTTATTCGTCCATATTTTCTTCTCTCTTCCTAGTTCTCTGCCTCTTGATTGATTTTAAAGGTGTTTGAATGAGCTGATCGAAGGCGTCCAGTAGCCGAACCATTTTCTTTGCTTCCTAAACATTCGTTGCCACACTATGTCATATCGATGTGTGTTCTGGAATTAGGGCTCTTGAGTGGTGCTGTAAAAATGGCCTTTATTGTCGTTATCATGCAGTTTAATTTTGGAAATGCTAGTGCATTTGAGTTGTAAGGGCTTTTTTTTTTTTTTTGCACTTTTAGTTGTAATTTGTGGTTAAGTGAGGAATTATGAATTCTTTCTTCCTGATCGTTACTTGTCCTGTTTCTTCTACTTTCTACTACTCTTCATGAATTCCATTTTGCATAGGATTTTCTGTTGAGGATGAAGGTGTAAAAATTCTTGGTTTTACTTGTTTGTGTGTGTGAGATCCAGGATTTCAGGCTTGATGTGAAGTTAAACGTCAAACTTGAAATTTGGTATGAATTATTTTACTAACCATTCCTAGCTCCCTCCGCCCCCTTATTTGCTTTAAAAATCAATATGGAGCGCAGTTCATTTTATCTCTCTCATTTCTTTGGTGCCAGACCAAAATGTCTGAAATTCTGGGGTTTTAGGTTGGAAGAGAGCAGAGGCATTTTCTTTGCAATTTGTAGTTACTTTCTTTTTGGGAAGAGTTGGGGGGTTAACTGATTCTATGGAGTTATATACTTGGAAATCAAGACTAGATATTGAAAGAGTCCCAATCAAGAACTGCCCACATAAACTGATCATAGAAGAATTTAAAATGTGTGTTAAGTTTTGTATTTGTGGGTTTTGTCTTTTTACACTTTAAACAATGTATGGGGATCCAGATTGCAGTTTAAAAAAACTTCAAATTTTTTACTTCACTCAGTTGTGGACCAGCCTTTTGTCAAGAGAAATGAGACTTGTATCATTCCCTTCTCACAGTGAGTTTGGTGCTATCCTGATGGGCACCGACCTTCTCTTTGGCTTGTCATAGTTGTTTGAGGTGCCAGGATAATGAAGACGAAGAATGGCTGGCCATCTGACAGTCTACAAGATGTTCCCCTTTACTACGGAGCATCTCTTTAACACCCTGAGAAAACAGGCTCGACGTCATCCCTCCATCTGCCAGTGATAGTGCATAATGGAGTTAAATGTACCCTCTGAGTTTGTAGAGAACTTCTAAGCGCGGTTCTAAGTAGGTTTCCTTTCAGTGGGTGAAAAGGTAAGGATATGGCAAAATGCTGTGGATTTTTTGCTTTTATAAGATGTATCCTGAGTTTAAGATAACCTGCAAAGATTGAGGATTTTTGCAGAGTTCCTCTGCTTCAGGCTTGTAACATTGACAGTACATGAACTTTGATCTGTCCTCATTCCTTGAAGTTTCTGTAGTCTTCAGGGATTATTTTTTTTAACCTGTGTTTTCCCTCAGAATTCCTACACGTATTGAGTATCGTATTCCTTTGCGCTTATTAAAATGTCGCTCGGGACGACTTTCACCTTAACTTTAGACTCATTTTCCACCTGTAGATTTGTGTGTTGTTTCTTTAGTTTTTGTGTACTGTGGTAGTTTTTGCTGATTAGTTTTTGTGTAATATGGTAATAGATTTGAGTTAGCCAGTGACTGGGGATATTGTAAAGAAAACTTTTTACCTGTACTATTTTGCCAATTCCTCATTTAAGCAGTTTAGTCTTGGGAGTACTGCAAGGCCTGAAAGGAGACTGCTCTGTTGTTCAGATACTTCTGTTCAGGTTGATCTGTGTACTTGGTAACTTTAACTTACTTTGGTAGTGTTTCACCTGACTTATACACAGAAACTGTTTTGCTACTTTAAATACCTGTGAATAATTGTAAGAGTACTAAATGTATCAAGTAGGTTTTTATATAAAAAAAAAATTGCTCAACATTGAGATTTAACTCAGTCTTAGTATTAAGAGTTTATCTTAATTACTTTACTCTAAATTTTGTAGTGAAGATTGATTTTTGTACCCCTGCCCCGCCCCACTTAAGATTCTAATCCAGGAATTGTTTGGTATCTAATTTTTAATCCTAACCAGTCTGGATTTTTTGATTGGGGCTGGAGGAAGGATATACCGTCCCCCTGTGAACTTCACATTGGGCACCATTGTATTTCTATCGATTGATTGTTTTACATCCAGCACGGTGTAGTTTTAAGTTTGCAGGTAACTTTAATAGAAACATTTCACTCTTTAAAACTTTACATTTTAAACTTGTAACTTCTGAATTTTTAGAGTTGCCACCCTAGGTAGTTTATAAATGTGAATGTAAATTATGCCTCAGTACTTAACTGATTGATTTTATCTAGAACTGTTCAAAATGATCCCCGAATTCTAGACTCCAGAAACTTTTTTTAAATGGTTGAGGCTTGCAGTTTTAATAGTGTACGTGTACCTGCCAAGAGTGTTTGCATGTGCCAGTTTTATAGGGAAGAAAGTTGGAACACAATTGGGTTGACATGCTAGAGCATTACAAAACAGAATTAGTGCTTTAATCTCCAAATTTGAACTTCTAAGGTTATCCACTGATGCAGAATGAAAATGACTTATTTAATTCTCAGAGATTCTTCTAAAAGATTTTCCAGGTTGATTGTAGTAGCTTGAATTAAGTTCAAGTTTTACATGTCAAAATGAGGAGAAAGAGAATTACAGCTTTTGCATCTTTATGGTCTTGTCTCAATATTCGCACATGATCCATTGAAATTTTTACGTAACTTGGTATGGTTAGATCAGAATTATTTGAGAAATCAAATGGCTTTCTGTCCTACCACATCTGTTACCGCCCTACATCATAAAAGCATTTGTAAAAAAAATTGTTTTGGTAAAATTATTGACCAGAATAGTTAATATGTAAGTCCTACAAATATTTCTTGAACCTGTTTTGGTAATACCTTGAGTGGCGGGAAAGATGGGGATGATGCGTTGCCTTCATTGCTCACTGGACGTGTTCTAGCACTGCTTTGTGTACATTGGATGCTGTATGGCCAGAGTCTGGAAAGAGGCATGACAGCATGATCTGGTATGTTTAGTAGGCTCTTTCTGGTCTTGATACAGTTTTGTGGCTCTGCGTGTACTCTGTGTCAGAATTAGCTTGGATTTTATGCCCGTTTTCATTTTGAAGGCAAAGGACAGCTATAGCTGCATTTGAACACTAGATTATGGTACGTAATGGATTTTTTGTGTGTGTGGCAAGGATTTTTTAAATGTCTGTTTCTTTCTCAGGACACCATTGTGTCTTAGTGGTTTATCATCAAAGAAAATATTTTTGATTGGAGACTCTCCTTTCTAGCTCTTACACCGGTGATACTATGTTTTAATTTTATTTTGGGGGCATGAAGGTTTGCTTGAGAGTTCTGCTTCTGAAGTTTTTGAGTTATGGCTGTTCAGTCCAGCAAAGTATTGCTGACCTTGTGTTAAGTTAAATTTCAAAACATTTTAAGTGCCTTAAACTCTGGCAATTGCTTATTCTTAAGACTTTGTAAGTTCATTTATAAGGCTCCCAGAAAGTTGTCTGTGGTTGATAGTAAGATAAGATGACGTTAAGTTGTAAATCTTGTGTGTGTTACAGTAGGGTTCCCTTTTTCAGCTGGAGTTCACATTATTTTGTGGAGGTAAGAAATGCATTGCCATGTCCAGCGATTGGATGAAGGGGAGGGAGGAAAGGGTTTCTGCCTTGGTTGCCTTTTGGCATTGTTTTCTGTTTTACTTTGCTTTTGAACCTTCTCCTTAGTCTGTTCTGTAAAACGGAGGGGAATTAAAACAAAAAGTTGAATATTAGTGCATAGTGGGTTTGTAAGAACAGTAAGCGGTAAATAGGAAAGAGAGTAGGAAGAATGTTGCAGATACAAGTGGGAGTGTAAAAAGCTTCTTCCTGGTATATTTACAAAAACAATTCAAGAGTTATTCTGCCAGTTCTTACACCCAACAATTAATGGAAAAATAAGACATCTTGTTTGGTGTGATTTAAATTTTAAGGTTTCCTCCTTTGAGAATTTCTGAAGTTGATATTTTTTCCCCCCCGTATGGCAAGGCATTAAGAGAAATTAATGGGCAAGCTGAAACTTAAATTATGCCACGTGTAAAATATTTAAAACATTGGCTATTGCAGATGATTTTTTTTTAATTAGATGGATAGTAGTTTTCTTCTAAAATTTTAATGGGAAAGTTTTTTATTACTGCTCAGTTCTTGAAAAAGATTTAAGAGAATAAGTACTGAGCTTTTAAGGCCTATTCTGAACAATCTGGATATCATTTGTTTTTGAATGTACATTTTTTAAAATAAATGCCCCCAACGTCAATTAGGAGTAATTTAGTTGAGAATGTAAATTTTGACTAATAGGGAAAAAAGTGAAATGTACACTACTGGGAAAGTGAGTGGCTGAGAGAATGGGTTTTAGAGTCTAACTAGCGGAGTTCAAATCCCAGGCCTGCCTTTATTAACTGTGTGCCTTAGGCCAGTTACTTAATCTTTCTGTCTCAGCTTCCTCACCTGTAGTGCCCAATGTGTAGGATTGTGGTGAGGAGTAAATGAGAGTTCTCTTTATTAAATGCTTAGAATAGAGACTTCCCTGGTGGGCCACTGGCTAAGACTCTGTGGTCCCAATGCAGGCAGCCTGGGTTCGATCCCTGGTTGGGGAACTAGATCCTACACGCTGCAGCTGAGACCAGGCACAGCCAAATAACTAAATGAAATAAATAAATATTAAAAACGCTTAGGGTGGTGCTTGCTGTAATATAGCATGAGCTTATTAAGTGTTTTTAACCTTACTGCTAAATATACCCCACAAAAGCAGTTCTAGGTATGTTTTTTAATGGATATACAGATAGGTTGGCTAAAGATAATGAGAGAGTAGTCTTAAAAGTAAGGCTTATGGTGCAGAGTTAGCCTATCCATCATCTACTCAAATGTGAAGTTTTTTGAGAATATAATATGGCAGCAGAGATTTAAGAGTATATATGTGCACACACACACACACACACACACACACACACTGTCACATATTGAAGGCAGTTAAGAAAGATTGTTCTTACTGGAAATGCTCAAGGTAAGAATGTCTTTTTTTCTAAAGAATCGTGTGGTTGAGCATTTTTTATTTATCTGGATTTTAAAACTTTCTTAAAGGAGGAGGAAGAAAAGTAGAAGGAGCAGGGTACAGCTTTTCAGTATTTTTGGCCACACCCAATAAGAACTACAGTTTATATGGAGAACCAGAGACCCTGTCTCAGCAAGTGAACAAACAGTACTTATCCTGCTTATTTCTTGTGATCTACTCTGATATTTTCTGTTGCATTTTATTTTTTTAAAAAGTGGTGGTTGTGATCCACTACATTGATTTCATGACCCACCATGGCTTGTGGCTCATGACTAGTATTTGAAAAATACTAGTTTAAAAGAGTTGACAGTCTGCCAGTTAGTTGTCCTGTGTTGGACCAACATTTTCTGTGTGCTAGGCATTTATCCTCAGAATGAGGAATATTGTGGTAATCCAGAAAGTCATGGACCCTTCCTTCTTGGGGTTTGCAGATAAGGGGAGGAGAACAACATTCAAGTCTGATGGGGCCAGTATTGTATTTGGGAAGTACAGTGTACAGTGGGAGAAATGGGGGTACCTAACCTGTAGCTACTATTGCTCTGGTGGCTGTCTTTGAAGAAACTGGAATCTGATCTTGGGATTTGAAGGATAGACAGGGCTGCTAAGAGTGAACCCAGGTTAAGGAGAAGAGTCTGGTCTGTCAGGGAATCTTTGCATGTCATCTAGTTGGGGGACAGCAAGAAATATAACTGCATAAGTTAGCAAGGGGTCAGTCATACAGGACTTATTGGCGTTACTACTTACTAGAGTTTAGACTTTCCATTTTAGCTTTTTTAAATGTATAGACAGAATTGTACCTTAGAGTCTAAGGCTTAGATGATTGACAAATGAGGAATGGTTTGGAAAGGAAAAGGAGAAAATAGGGAGACCAGTGAGATAACTGTTTCAGAATTCCAGCTGTGATGAGAGTGGCCCGGATTAGTAGATGAAAAGAAGTGAGGTTTGAGGGGGCATGGGTGGTCAGCAGAGCTTGGTGATTAATTAAATGTCAGGATATTGCCAGAGAGGGAAATTCCCAGATTTCAGGCTTGGACAGCAGGATTGATGAGGATGTCATTTACTGAGACAGCAAGCATAGGAAGAGATGTGTGTGGGTATGGATGGGGGAAGGGTTTTGATGAGTTAAGTTTTGCACATTTTGAAGTTGTGCAATTCTCCTGAATTGAGTAGTCACTATTTTCATTTGGAAAACTTTTCATTTCAGCTAACAAACATTGACTGCCTACCGAGTTATAAGTGTTCGCACATAAAGATGAAGCAAGGTGCAGTGTCTGGTTTCAAAGCCTTTAGAATCTGCTGGAATTGGTATACATATCTACACAGTTTTCCCATAAGTTATACTCTGATACAAGTTGTTAAAATGGGTTAGATGAAGGCAGAGGATAGGGATTATTTCTTTCTTGACATGTATAGCTGCTATATTTATTTATTTTTGGCCACACTGGGTCTCTGTTGCTACAGGCAGGCTTTCTCTCGTTGCAGGGAACGGGGGCTTCTCTGTCAGTGCACGGGCTTCTCTGTCGGTGCACGGGCTTCTCTTGTTGGGAAACACAAGCTCTAGGTGCACGGGCTCAGTAGTTGGCTACTTGCTGGCTCTAGGTTGAGTGGGCTTCAGCAGTTGTGGGTCACAGACTCAGTAATCATGGCATGTGGGCTTAGTTGCTCCGAGGCATGTGGAATATTCCTGGACCAGGGATCGAACTTGTGTCCCCTGCACTGGCAGGTGGATTCTTATCCACTGTGCCACCAGGTAAGTCCAGGGATTATTTTTGACAGAATGGGTTTGAAGTATTAGGGGAAAAACTTCATAGAGGAAATGTATATTTGAATAAGGGTAGGAGAGCATGACCTACCTTTTCTTAGAAGTAGGGAAAGTTGGGAATTAGGACTCCTGCACTTTCACTGCCAAGGGCCTGGGTTCAGTCTCTCAGCAGGGAACTAAGATCCTGCAAACCGCATGGGCCAGTTAAAAAACAAAAAACAAGAAGTAGGGAAAGTTGGAATGGTATTTCAGGTGGAACAAACATAAGTGGTTTATGTGTGACCGGAACACAGACTATATGGTGGAATGTTTTCATAGGCGACAGATGGGAAAGGATGTTAGGGTCCTATTTTGAAAAAGACAGAAATATGCTAAGGAATTTGACATTTATCTCACCATCAGGATAAACATTTTATGAGAATAGTGGCATGGTCAGGGGAAGAGTAGTTCCAGAAGCCTTGTACGGAATCGGTAACAGCGACAGAACCTAATGGCTGGAAGACCTAGGGTTTGTCGTTTATCTCTTGGACGTGCACATATCTTTTGTCTTTGAGGGTTTTGGTAAGTTGTAATTTTCAAAGTGAATTGTTTATTTTCTTAAGATCCAAGTTTTGTTACCAGTTGTTTGTCATACATGTAGAAAATACAGCTGATTAAAAAAAGTCATGCTCCTCTTTTTCTTTACAGATGTACAGTTTCTAGGAGGCTTTTTTTTTTTTTTTTTAAGAAAAGAGTATGATAGCTTCTCTAGGAGTCCCCTAGGCATTCCCTTGGAACAAACTCCAATTAGGCAAACAAATCCAGCCCTCAGAGCAAAGCTTCTCATAACATGTTACTATACTCAAAATCAAGAAATGATCAGTGGTAGTTATGTTAGCATGCTGTTTAGGCTTAATATAAACATGTAATTGAGTTGATTGGTAAAGTGGGTATTTATTGAAATGAAAATAATAGTGTCCTCATCTTTTTAATTTCACACCAAGAAATATCATAAATATGTTAGGGTTAAGAATAAAACTTCAGGTCAGTCACTTTGCAAAGTATAGGTACACCTTTTGATGTCATGGTTGCAAGACTGTTAAGAATGCATATTTTGAAAATTAATACGTGCTTTTGCCTGTTGGCTTTCGAAATTCAGCACCAGCCAACATGCATAGCTGTATGATCCTATAAAACTTAATATTGATTATCGTCTTTGATCAAACTTGTATCTTACGAAACAGATGTTTCGTAAAGTAATAGAAGTCTTACCTGTCTCTCCAGCATGGATTTTTTTTTTATATATATATAATTTTTGGCTGTGCTGGGTCTTTGTTGCTGCAAAGGCTTTTCTCTAGTCGCAGTGTGTGGGCTTCTCATTGCAGTGACTTTTATTGCAGAGTACAGGCTCTGGGGTGCACATGCATGGGCTTCCGTAGCTGTGGCTCTTGGGCTCTTAGGGCACAGGCTCGGTAGTTGCAGTGCATGGGCTTAGTTGTGGGATCTTCCCAGATCAGGGATTGAACCCATGTCTCCTGTTTTGGCAGGCAGGTTCTTTACCACTGAGCCACCACGGAACACCAACTGTGAATATTTCATTACATTTTTTAGTGTTCCTTTAAGCTCAGTATTGTAGTTTTGAGTGTCTGTGATCTTTTCCTTGACAGGTGGGTTTTTATGGTTAGATTAATTCTGCTTCATCTACAGAGTATTAAAATACTTACGAATTACAGTACTGAATAGAAGTTACCTATCATGAAGTTTACAAAATTGCCTCGATTTTAAAGGCCAACATTGTGCTTTTTTAAGCACCCAAAACAGCTGAGTTAATTTAAGAATAGAAGTGCCCCAAACCATTAAGGAGAGATCTTTGTGAGATTGATAGTTTCATATCTAGCCAAACCGTTTTCAGAATTATTAAAGTTCTGTAGATTTGACTTTCATCTCCAATCCCTGTTTTTTTAAAACCTCAGCTCTCTGCCCACCTCGTCACTCACCTGGCTCCCCTTCAGTTTGCTGTGGCTCAGTTCCTCTCCACTCTTAACTTGTCCCATTCCTACTCGTCATCTGGCCCCACCACAGGGATGAAAGAAAGGTTTTGAGATCTGGATTGTACATTAATTTAAAGGCACTTTTAATATCACCAGGGAAGTCCTTTAATATCACAGAGAAAGCTAGCTTAAAGGAGTGGATGGATAGATTCTGTCTTTTGAGCAGATACTTGCAAATTGACTAGTGTTAGAATAATTTGTACAGGTATTTCGCTTAATGTACACAGTTTAAGAGAACTGAGTTTTTATTTGAATTCAGCTTACCTGAAGTATAAAAAATAAGCCTGTTTATTCAGCAAATAAAGTTTGAACTTTCTAAATGGGGAAAAAAATTAGTAAGTGCAAGAGATTCTCTTATGCAGTAGAATTAGATTTTGAGCCAACGTTATTTCAGTTTTGCATCCTAGTTTGTAGTTTTAAACTTTTCTTTATACTCAGACAATCCACTGTTTGGGATTATATTGTTAGTAATCCTAATTTTGAAAGTTATACTTCAGTTATATATTTCACAGTAGTGAATGTCTGCCCAATTTCTCAGCTAAGTATTTATTGTACAAGAGATGATACAGTTAAATCTGCTGTGAGGACCACAGAAATAGAGAAGACACCAAGGGTAATCTACAGAATCAGAATGTAAGAATGAAAGGGTGTTTTGACTCAACACTAGTTTCCTACATGTTCAGTCCAAATTCATTTTTGTTTAAATTGTCACATTTCTTATCCACGGTCCATTGGCTGAACCTAATGTATTATGCTAAGCTTTTCAAACCAGATTAAAATCTGTCCTGTTCGGCTCATTTTGTGCCACCATGTTTGGACTGAATGTATACTCAGGTGAAGAAACATTATTTTTTACCACATCGCCTGGCATTTGGGATCTTACTTCCCCAACCCAGGGTTGAAACAAGCCCGCTGCAATGGAAGCGATGGACCATGGACCTCCAAGGAAGTCCCAAAGAAGCATTTTACTCAAAGTTCTTTTGTATTTGAGCATCTGAGAACTGTATATGGAAACCTGTCAATAAACTATTTGATAGAAGCAGCCTGCTGTTGATGTTGATCGGTTGATACTTTGAAAAGTAAGCAGGAAACATCTTACAGGATAAGACTTTCAAGTTGTTCGTGATACTATCCTACAGTGTTTGTCATGGGATACTTTAAAGGTAATGGGATAAATTTCAGATTTATACATTTCTAATCAAAGAAAAAGGGGAGTCAGCAAATTAAATATGTTAGAGGCTCACCTTAGTATCTAGAAAAAGTTCTCTCTGTCATTTACTATCTTAACTTCCTATTTCTCAGTCCACTGCAGTCTGGCTTATGCGCTTCACTGCTCTTAACTTAGACCACCAACTATCTCCTGTTATCTATATTCAGTGAATTCTCTCTCAAGCATGGAACACCACGAACATTGCCTTCTTGGAACCTGGTTTCCAGGACAGTATTCCTGGTAGATGGACTGGAGGAGGATGTTGAATTTTAGCATCCTTTGCTGGTAAGATCATTGTCCTTTAAATACGGGCACGTCCAGGTTATCCAAGAGAGTAACTTCAGAGTCATTCCTCTCTTTTTCTCTCCGTAACCCCCTAACTACAGTTAGAGAGTTCTTCTGGTAGACCTCTTTGATGCCCCTTTAGCAGCAGCCTCCTCACCAGTCTGCCTTACTCTAGACTTGTCTGTTGATTTATTTTTCATCTTCTTTGTCTGAGTGAGCTAGAGCATGAAGATTTGTTCATATCCTGAAAAGTGAAAGTGGCTCAGTCCTGTCTGACTCTTTGCGACCCCATGGGCTGTATTAAGTCCGTGAAATTCTTCAGGCCAGAACATTGGAATGGGTAGCCGTTCCCTTCTGCAGGGATCTTCCGCACCCAGGGATCGAACCAAGGTCTCCCACATTGCAGGCAGATTCTTTAACAGCTGAGCCATCAGGAAAGCCCAAGAATACTGGAGTCGGTAGCCTATCCCTTCTCCAGTGGATCTTCCCAACCCAGAAATTGAACCGGGGTCTCCTGCATTGCAGGTGAGTTCTTTACCAGCTGAGCTACCAGGGAAGCCCTTTATCCATGTCATATTTTGCTTAAAACTCTTCAGTTGGGAAGTTCTTCTCTTTACAGTAAAAATCCCAAGGTATTAACGTTAAGGATCTTCTAGGTTGCTGCTTTTATTTGTTTTAACACGTAAATTTTATTCAGCTGATCTGACTAATCCCTGTGAAGGGCAAGTTGAGATGGGGGCCTCAGAAGGTGATTTATTTGAACGTTTATATTTTTCCTTTCCTTGAACGAAAAGGAAGAAGCTGAGGAGCTTAGTAAGAGTCGTGGATTGAGGAGGGTCAGTATTGAGACCCACTGTTCAGTATTTGTTTAAATCCTGGCATTTAAATTTCTAATTATTTTTCCCTTGCATCTTCATACATACTACTTTTTGTTTGGGATTTGCTTTTCTACTAGTTTTAGATCATTGGGTTTTATTTCTGTTTATGACAAACTGGTTAAAGACATAATATCTCATTTTTAGTAATCTTTTTCCTATATGCTGCTCATGAACTTGCAACCAGGTTTTTTTCTGGGAAGCCCCTTGCAGAAGAACCTAATGGGGAAAGCTTGGAAGTTTGATTGTTAAAGTAAAACCCTCGTATTACATTTATTGAGCTTTAGTACTCTTAACCCTTTGGGGTTTCCCTGTTGGCTCAGTGGGTAAAGAGTCTGCTTGCAGTGTAGGAGAGACAGGTTTGATCCTTGGGTTGGGAGGATCCCTTGGAGAAGGAAATGGCAACCCACTCCAGTATTCTTACCTGAAAAATCCCATGGACAGAGGAGCCTGGCAGGCTGCAGTACAAAGGGTCTCGAAGAGACAGATGCAATTGAGCACACCTCTTATCTTAACTCTACCAGTATAGAACTGATACAGTTTGGGTAATTTTTCTTAGTCTGTAAATATTTAAGTTTTTATTAAAAAATGTTTTCTCAGTTTAAAAATGTTCAGAAAAGTTATACTTCTCATAAGGTTGACTACTACTCTAAAACAACTGCTAAAAATGAAGTCTATTTGCTTACTTACGTAGAACATTCAGCTGGAATCCAGGGGCTTTAATAGAGTCCCTATTCAGTAACAAAATAGTACAATCTCAGGGAAGCCGGTGATGGATCACTAACTGCACTTATAAAATGAGAGAATCAGTCATTTCTGATCTTGGGCCCTCCCTGGCAGGGGAGGAAAAGGCAGGGGAGGCCTTCTAAGAGGCCTGAGGAAAATGCATCTTTGCTCTCCCAATTCCTCCCCACCCCATGTGTGCTGTGCTCAGTCTCTCCAGTCATGTCTGACTCTTTGCGACCCTATGGACTGTAGCCCACCAGGCTCCTCTGTCCATGGGCTTCTCCAGGCAAGAATACTGGAGTGGGTTGCCATGCCCTCCTCCAGGGGATCTTCCCCACCCAGAGATTGAACCTGTGTCTCTTGAGTCTCCTGCATTGGCAGGTGGGTTCTTTACCACCAGCGCCACCTGGGAAGCCGAGTATGTTTCTGCTTTTATATTTTGTCTGTTTCCAAGTAAACACTACTAGGCGATCTGAGGATCCTTTGCTCAGTCCCACCTGGTATATAACTTTTAAAAGAGGGTTAATGAATTTACACGTTTTTTAATAGGCACATACATTTATATACTTTGGAATTTTACTTTTTTTGTTTTTAAATATGTAAGAACCATCTCGTTCTTTAAAAAAAAACACCATTCATTCATGGGGGTAGAATAAGTAGCCTTTTGATAGAAGAGGTAACATGAGCTCAGTTGGAAAGTAATTGGTAAATTAAGTCAGCTTATAAGAATTAGGTTTTAAACCCCAGGTATTTGGACCCCTTGAACTGTGCTGTTAGGTACCAGTGATGGCTGATGGCATTTGGGAATCCTAAATGTGCAGAACTCTGAGGCACAATCAGACTAGCTCAGAACAGTCAGTGGTAATCAAATGAAATAGTAAGATCTGTTTAGTCGTGGGTCAAAGTAAATGCGACTCTCAAGCCTTCTTTGCTGTGCAGGCTTTTCCCTGACTGCGGTGAGCGGGGCTGTTCTGCTCGCAGTGCGCAGGCTTCTCACCTTGTTGGGGAGGACGGGCTGTAGGTGCGCAGGCTTCCTTAGTTGTGGCCTAGGGGCTTAGTTACCCTGTAGCATGTGGAATCTTCCCGGATTCAGGGATTGGCAGGCGGATTCTTTACCACTGAGCCACCAGGGAAGCCTGTGACACTCTAGCATAGTCTTCCAAATTTAATTAATTTAATCATTGAAAATAACAAGTTTTAAGGAAAGGTTAAGAGAACTTTTATAAATTTGTAAATCACCCAATCAGATATAAATATAGTGTGCAGTTGCAGAATTGCTGGAAACGTTTATTATCATATTCATTTATTGAGTATATGTGAGGTGCTATGGGAAATGTAAATGTTAAATGAGACCCTTACCTTTCAATACTTAAAATTTGGTAGAGAAGAGCACACAAATATTTAGCTATAACAACAGGTAGAAGATAGGAAGTACCTAATTGAGATTGTAACAATGAACCATCTTAGAAAATAGGAGTACTTGAATCAGACTGAGTTGAAACCTGAGTGGATCTTTTGTAGTGATCACTGAATTAGGTCAATTGAAAATACAGGATTGCCATTAAAAGAATAACCCTATAACCATTGTCAAGGTCTACCAGCATTAGCTTTCCTGTCTGCTTCACAGTGGAGCCTAACTTTGTAATGAGATGTTGAATATTTTGAAACAGTAACCAAGTGCAGCAGATTGGCTGTAGTACAGGTTAAGTTAAATCCTCAAGGTGAGGGCCTGGAATAAGGCTTCTGTATTACTGAAGTTGATATCTCCTCAATGAACTCTCTATATGTGGCTTTTAACTACTTCTGAGATTCTTGGAGGATTAATGAGAATAATGTATTTATTGAGGAAATGCAGACAATATGACACATTGAAAGTGCCTTATAAAAAGTTGTTTTTGTTATTATAAGCTAGTTATAAGCTAGTCTTACCTCCTAATAGAGTGATGATTCTGTTGAATAATAGGTAACATTTTCATAGTTCTTAATATGTGCCAAGCACTACTATAAATACTTATATTGTCGAATTCTCACAAATAATCCATGAAGTGGCTACTTCTCCTGTTGTGGAAACTAGGTTCTTCTGTGTATACTTTAAAATAGTCTTGTCTGGTGATTTGAAAAATAGTTAGGTTGCTTTTTTTGTGGGGGGGTGGTGTTGCTTGGCATTTGGGATCTTAGTTCCCCAATCAGGGGTGGAACCAATGGCCCCTTGCAGTGGAAGCATAGACTTAACCACTGGACTGCCAGGGAAGTCCCCTCTTAAAATTTTGATTGGCCTTGCATTGAATCTATAGGTCAATATTGGGGAAGAGTTGATGTCTTTATGTAATATTGAAGATCTGTACCCATATGTTTTGTGATGTTACTCTGTTCATTTAGATGGTCTTTAGTTTCATAGTTCACGTGTATCTTCTAATACTATTGTCAGGTCCCCCCCTCCCATTTCTTAAATTATTTCTAATCATTTTTTACTGATATACAGAAAATGCAATTTAATTTGCTAACCTCTTACTATTTCCACTTCTTTGCCTTGGAATTTCACTGTTGACAGGTGTATTGTTTGCATACAGTAAGTTATGTTTCTTCCTTTTCAGTCTTGACTCATGAATATTTCTTGTATTATTGCTTTGACTAGAGACTCCAGTTCAGCACTGAATAGAAATGGTTGTTTTGGGTATCTTTGTCTTGTTCTGATGCTAAAGAGGCTGTTTTTAATGTTGGTGCGTTATCCATAATTGCTGTCAGTTTTTAGGTTTTGGAAGAGCCTTTTTTATCAATTTAAGGAAGTTCTCATCAGTTGTGTGTGTGTGTGTGTGTGTGTGTGTGTGTGTTTTATCGGAGTGTTACTGATTTACACAGGCTTCCCTGGTGACTCAAGAGTCACCTGCCAACGCATGAGATGTGGGTTCAATACCTGGATGGGGAAGATACACTGGAGAAGGAGATGGCAACCCACTCCAGCATTCTTGGCTGGAAAATCCCACAGAGGAGCCTGGCAGGCTGCAGTCGATGGGGTAGCGAGAAGAGTCAGACACGACTACAGACGAGAGCATCGTTGATTTACACTGTTAGTTTCAAGTCTACAGCATGGTGATTCAGTTATATATATATCTGTTCTTTTTCCCGTCGGGTTTTGATTGCTGTGGTTTTGTTTTAAAAATCGTGATTGGGTATTGACTTTTATCCAGTGCTTTTATTCCAGTCACTGAACCTAATGTTTTCTTTCTTCTCTGTTACTATGGTGAATATGCAAACCTCTCTTTCCTGGATTCCTGAGATGATCCCAACTTGATCATGAGATTACACCTTTAAGACACTGATAAATTTGGTTTGCTCTTTTTTAAGGATTCTTGCTTCTCTGTTCATGATTTTCTTTTCTTGTACTGGCCATGTGTGGTTTTTAGAGTATTTCTGTTTTCTAGAAGTATTTGTGTGAGGTTGAATTGTCTTTTCCTTGAAAGTTCAGTAGGACATGCCTGCAAAAATACTTATATTTGGTCTTTATGGGAAAATTAAGCAATGGTTCTTTGATAGTAATAGGAATATTCAGAGTTTCTCTGTTTCCTTTTAAACTTTTTAAATGGAAGAATTCAATTTAATAGAAAAAAGAATTCCCATGTGCCTGTTACTTCAGGTTACTAATAATTTTGTCTCTTCCCCCACTCTGTTTTTTCTGCTGGAGTTTTAAAAGTAAATCCCAGGCTTCTTGTTTCACTAGAAATGCTTAAATATGTATCTCTTAGGATTTATTTCAATAACTATTCTGTTGTCGTACCCAACAAAATTAATGATTTTCTTAATATCCATTAATCAGTATTTGTGTTATCTTGATTCTCTTCTTAAAATGTATTTCCACAGTTGGGTTTGAATCAGGTATTCAAACGAGGTATTGTTGAATCTCTTGAGAACTTCTACCATTGACTTGTTGGAGATGCAGGGATATGTATAATTTCTTTTTGATTGAGGTTTATTGAGTGCTTAACAGGAATTCATTAGTTTTGTCACTTTTCCGTTTTTTCTTGGTATAAAATTGATTAGTAATGCCACTTTTTCTTTTTATTGTCTTTTCTCCTTAACTTTCCCAGAAGTTTATCTTTTATTACTCTCTTTGAAGAACTAACTTCTGGTTTTGTTCGTAACCTCTCCATTTTTCTTTTTTGTTGCATTGCTTTTTTATTTGATCATCTTTTTCTTACTATTTTTTTCAAATATCTTAGATATTTGTTGATTTCTAGCTGTATTTCCTTTAAGTTTTGAAATGTATTCTTATCATTATTCAACCAGGGATTGAACCCAGTGAAAACCTGGAGTCCTAACCACTGGGCTGCCAGGGAATTCCCCATGTGTATATTTTAAATTTCTAAATAGGTAGAGATTATTTTTTCTTAAACACTAAACATATGCTGACGGTGGAATGTTTCCTTGTGTACTCCAGGGGGTCAGTAGAATGCAAAGCTGCTTAAAAGTTTGTATGATTCCAGTGTTGTGAATTATGTAAATAGAAGGAAATGAAAGAAATATATAATTAAGCAGTTGTCTTGAGTAGTGATGTCAGGTAAATTTTATTTGAAACCTTATTTATATTCCAAAACTAATCATGAGATACTTTATTTTTATGATGGAGGGGCACATGATTTTTCAGAAGGAAAGAGAATAATTCTGTACTCTAAATCACATCCTGAGATCCTGAGGTACAATTCAGTTCAACTAAAATATCACCCTTTGAGGAGTTGGTATGTAAGTAAGTAACTCATGTCATTCCCAGAGCTACAGTCTGGGTGCATAGGTGGGGTGAGGGGTGGGGCGGGGGGAAAGACGGCAGGAGAGGAGGAAGAGAAAGAGACACACATGTGATTTCAGTGCCATGACAGAATGCAAAAGAACAGGAAGTTCACATAGAAGAAGAATTGTACTTAAGAACTGAGGGTAATTAGACCAAGAAGATCATTATTAAAGTGGTATCTTGTCTTTGGATGAATTATCTTTAATAGGATTATCAGTTGTAGATTGAACTATATTTACTTTTTAAATACCCAGTAGGGCCTTTTTTGTTTAAAATTAATTACTTTTGGCTGCGCTGGTTTTTCCTTCCTGCGCGCAGTCTTTCTCTGGCTGTGGTGCTGGAGCTCCTCATTGCAGTGGCCTCTCTTGTTGCTGAGCAGAGGCTCTAGGACACATGGGATCACTAGTTGTGGCACTTGGGGTCCTAGTTGTAGCTGGAATTCGTGTCCCCCGCACTGACAGGCAGATTCTTACCCGCTGGACCACCAAGGAAGTTCAGCAGTGTCCTTTTAATGTTAAAACTACTTGGAGAATTAAAACTCAAAACACCTCAGTCCTTCTATTTACATAACACTGGATGGAGGAGCCTGGTGGGCTGCAGTCCATGGGGTCGCTAAGAGACACGACTGAGCGACTTCACTTTCACCTTTCACTTTCATACATTGGAGAAGGAAATGGCAATCCACTCCAGTGTTCTTGCCTGAAGAATCCCAGGGACGGTGGAGCCTGGTGGGCTGCCATCTGTGGGGTAGCACAGAGTCGGACACGACTGAAGTGACATAGCAGCAGCAGCAATCATATATACTTTTAAGCATATACTTATAAGTATATGCTTTAAGCATACTTTCATTCTACTGTCCCCCTGGAGTACACAAGGAAACATGCCACCATCAGCATATAATGAATTAATACTGTCAACAACCAGGGACAGTTTTGCACTTCCAAGGCACATTTGGTGATATCTGGAGACATTTTTTATTGTCACAAATTGGTTAGAGGTACTACTAGCATTAAAAGGAGAGACCAGGGATTTGCTGAGTATAGTGCACAGGACAATTTTTCCTTCCTCCCAAGCAGAATTATCTAGCCTAGAATGTTCAATAGTGCCAAGACAAGGAACCCTAGGTTAATCTATAGTCTTCGCATCTTCTTTTTGGCACGGGGGTAGGGCAGAGATGGAGTGGTGATGGTTCGTAGGTTAGTGAAGGAACTAGACGCATGGTTTCATATCTTACTCAGCTAGATTTTGGTTAAGGAGAACTATTCTGTGGTTTGAAGTCAGGTGAACACAACTTCATTCAGCTTTGTGGCAGGCGCTGTGTGACAGCAGTTAGAGGTAAGCAGCTCCTGTCTTTCTGGAGCTTACCCTGAGTGGTCTACAAAGAGCAGGTCTTTTTCTTTATATCAGTTGTCTTTTTTATAATTATTATATTTTTAATCTTTTGTTTCATTCTGAATTAAGTTTGTGTATAGATTCTGGATTTAGTCTGTGTATAGATTAGTTATTTTAACCCCTTGTAAGAAATTCTGGAATAGTAAACAATTTTAATTGTATATCTTTTTCATGACTGTCAATACAAACTTTCAGCAACTTGTAATGTATATCACACTAATATGTATTCTTCTTTGGTTTTATTTTAGGTACAGTTTATAAATGTTTAAACTTGTTGGCATGATAGTACTCTTTTATATATATTTTCTATGTGCACACACACACAAACATGTAAAATAAAACTTCAGTGTAACATGAAAAACTAATACAAACAGTATTCCATGGGGTGAGGTTTAGAGATGATATTTAATGCTGATCAAGAACAAGTATAGAGAAATCTGTAATTTTGACTGTCATACTTTAACCTTCATCTTTCCTCTTTGTTTTTAGATTTTGGCTCTCTGTTTGACTTGGAGCACGACTTACCAGATGAATTAATCAACTCTACAGAATTGGGACTAACCAATGGTGGTGATATTAGTCAGCTTCAGACAAGTCTTGGCATAGTACAAGATGCAGCCTCTAAACATAAACAGCTGTCAGAATTGCTACGGTCTGGTAGTTCCCCTAACCTCAATATGGGGGTTGGTGGCCCAGGCCAAGGCATGGCCAGCCAAGCCCAACAGAACAGTCCTGGATTAGGTTTGATAAATAGCATGGTCAAAAGCCCAATGGCCCAGGCAGGCTTGACTTCTCCCAACATGGGGATGGGCACTAGTGGGCCAAATCAGGGCCCCACGCCGTCTGCAACAGGTGTGATGAGCAGTCCCGTCAGTCAGCCTGCCATGGGAATGAACACGGGGATGAACGCTGGCATGAGTCCCGGCATGCTGACTGCCGGCAATGGACAAGGGATGATGCCTAATCAAGTCATGAACGGTTCAATT
Organism: Bison bison bison; assembly: GCF_000754665.1. NCBI lineage: Eukaryota > Metazoa > Chordata > Mammalia > Artiodactyla > Bovidae > Bison > Bison bison. The sequence continues at coordinate 559,272 of NW_011489458.1, read as the reverse complement.
GGAGCAGGCCGGGGGCGACCGAATATGCAGTACCCGAACCCAGGCATGGGAAGTGCTGGCAACTTAATGACTGAGCCGCTGCAGCAAGGCTCTCCCCAGATGGGGGGACAGACGGGACTGAGAGGCCCCCAGCCTCTCAAGGTGAGTGCAGTTTCGGTTTGTGTGCCCTGTCAGTGTATTTCTGAGTGTTCTAGGGGTGGAGGAGGAGGGCCTGAGGTCATTTATTCTTTACTGTTCATGTTTACTCTTCTTATATTATGTAGCATCTCCCACATATTATATGCCAGGGATCTATTGTCACAAATTTTATACTGCTCTTACATTAAATGTAAGTGATAAATTTATTTTAACAACTTTGAGTACCTTCACAGTTTGTTTCAAATGATTGCCAGCTAATTCCTGTTCCCTGTGACACAAGTATTAGAATATTTTCATCTCATTTTAGCCTTCATAGCCTCCCTTAAAACACAGTTTTGAGAGAGCTGGCATTATACTATCTTCAGATAGATTTCATTTGTTCCCATTGCTTGGAATGTCCCTGGTTTTTAAGAGATGTGTTATTTTTTTTCCTTATTGGTTGATGGATATTAAGATGCGTTTTTGTTTAGTCACTTAAGTTGTGTCCCACTCTTGTGACTCATGGAGTCCAACCTGCCAGGCTCCTCTGTGCATGGGATTTTCTAGGCAAGAAAATGGGAGTGGGTTGCCATTTCCTTCTCCAGGAGATCTTTCCGACCCAAGGATCTAACCCACGTCTCTTGCGTTGCAGGCAGGTTCTTTACCACTGACCACCTGGGAAACCCTAAGATGCCATTAAGCCCCAACCAACGTCCCAGGTGTTCTAATTAACCTGATCTTGGCTGTTATTTGAAAGACTTTTCTCTTTTAAAAAGCCTACTTTCTTAGCCTTATCAAGTAGAGAATGTTAAATACATTTTAAAATACATTTAAATATGTACTCTGTGTAATTAAAATTTTATCAGTGTATATTTGATGTTTATTCCTCCATATTTTTCCTGCACATTTCATTCCTTTTTCTTGAAATGGCATCACACTACAGTTGCCAGTCTCTGACATGTAATTATTCCTAAGTTCTTGTTGAATGAAAGAGATGGCTTCACTTGTAAGGTGATATTAGAGGTGGGAGAGATTTTCACATTGAGTTAGGAGCAAGCATGCTCTGTAAGAGGAGTAATTTGAGCAACATTAGGACTTGTGTATTCCTGAGAATCATGATGGTGAGGGTTCTAGAGTGAAAGTAAAACGTGGATGAATTGGGAGCGGGAACCCTGAGGGCACGCAGATAAATGAAAGCTCTTAAATATATGTGTGTGGGGGGGTGTGTGTGTGTATATATTTTATAGCTACAGGGTAAAAAGTACAGACAACTTAGGAAAGGGTTCTGTTTGGGGTCAGCTGCCTACTCGAGGCTCTCCCTTTCCGGCACTGTCATGTTGTGTGTTGGTGTGGCTTACTTAAAATATTTGGAATGAGAAAGAACAAGAAGGTAGAGTATTAAGTACCTCTTCTGGATTCTGGGGATATGCCTGTTAGGAGTCCCTGCCCTCCTGATGTTTGTATGGGGCAGGGATGGTACACCTTACGCCTTCACTGACCCAGCAAATATTTACTGAGTTGTGGCTTTGATGCTGAAGCTAGAGCAGTGGATAAACTCACTTCAGGGAACTTACTTTCTAGGCTACACATAAGATGTAAATTAATAGTATTCCAGGTAGTGCTGTGAAGAAAAATAAGAAAAGGCTCATTAGGAGAATGCCTAGGTTGAGAGTGGATCACTGTTGTATTTATAATCTGAATCACACATTTCTACATCAGCATTGTTTCAGGTTGGATGTATAGCGAGTAAATTAATCAGACAAAAAAATCCTTGGCTCTGTGGAGCCTAATGGGGAGGGGTAATTCAAATATAAAGATTCTATTACTAAAATATTTGTTTTAAGTGAATACCACCTATATGAGTACTGAACCCATAAAGTTTAAAAGTAAGAGTATTAAGTATAAGGCAGAGAGGAAGAATCCATGCTGAGAGAGAAAACAGACAAGTCTTTATGCCAAATCCTGATGGATTTTAAAGGAGACTCTTTCTCCAAATTTGCAATCTTGATGGGTGTGGTTTTAGGTGTGCTGTATCAATTTGAAAAATAGTCCCTATGGGGAGGTGAGGCCCCTGAATTAAGTGTAAGAGTCATAGGAATGAGTATGGAAAATGTTTAGGATTAGATGTCTTTTCGCTTCTGAAAGATCCCTAGTCTTCCTTGTTTATCGTTGTACATACCACCCTGCCACCGCCTCTCCCACCCACCACCAATTGACACAGTGCTTGGGGAATGACTGGATATAGATGTATTTATCAAATCCATTAGGTAGACCAGGTCAGGATGTAGTTTAATTTTGTTTTTATTATTTGGGGATTCATGGAGTGTGTGCATTACTGTTGATGCATGCAAGTCTTATTAAGGGATTTTGTTTCTTAAATATTCCTGAACTGTTCACGTTGTTGTGTTCTGGGCGCTGGTTTTTGTTTGTCATGTGTGTTACCATCGTGTGTTTTATGTGTTCCTGTGTTCCCTAAGTTTCTGTTTTTAATGCATCGGATGCTAAGAAACAACCTGTAGAGTCAGATTTATTTTTAAAGAAAGATAAAATACTCCCCTGCGGTCCTCTGGTTTTAGTTGCCTGGAACTGACTGTGGCTTCCTGGTCCTCTGCCTTTTCAGTTGAGGTGGAGATCTGTATCACTGTGGTCCAGGTAGGTGGTACGTAGTTGGACATCTGGATCACATTAGCTGTAGGGAAGGGAACAAGATGAGATAACTCACTACAGTGTAGCAGAAATTAAGTACAGTATATTCCCTTCCTGTTATACTTAGTGAGAGAGTAGAGGGGGTTGAATAAATAGAAACGATAGGGGTGAGGGGGTTGGTTGTGTTTATTTTCTAACACAAAACTCTGAGGGAGATGGCACACAGAAAGCCTGAGGGCCTTTGTTGGTCACGGTGACCAGAAGTGTTAGGAATGAATTATCGCCATCTGACCAGCAGTTAGTGCAGTCTGTATATTTGAGACCAGGGTCTGCTAGAGTGAACTTGGAATTTCCAGGTTATGCATTGTGATTGAGGAAACAAGCAGTGTCAGAAATTGTTGAAACTTGGTGAGAGCAATCAAGGTGATGTCTGTGTGAACAAATGTGTGAAGGACCGAACTCTACGAGGATGTACTTGATGAAGACATTATGCATCTAAACAAGAGACGTGAAGGCATCTTACTAGTGCCAGGGTTTTGTTTATATAAATTGTGGACTCTTAAATGGCTTTCGTTTTACATCTACCGTGGATTTCCATGCTAATAAGAAACACAAGTGAAATCCAACTCCCCCAAGTGTAGGCGAGCACACTGTTGGAACTGTTAGTGTAAATATCAGTCCTTTAAAAGCAACATGTAGCAGCAGTGCTCCCAGCCCCATTTGGAACTACCAGAAGAAACTGAAACTTTTCACGTAAGCCTGTTTTTGTATTTGGTTATCCCTACATTTTCACTGGTCAGATTCACATAGGAAATTCCAGTTATCGGAGACCAAATACGTTTTTACTCTGGCTGCATCCCACTGAGGCTGCCTGTTTTTTTATGCTTTCACCGGAACGATGCCACTTCCTCAGTCTCATTCCCTATCATCATCCCTGCCTCTTTGTGAATTTAGTATTTTATTTCCTTTACAGGTTAGCATTCAGGAGCCAAAAAATAGGGAAGGAAGGTGTGCCACTCACTGCCTAGTTATAGGGAAAGGGAAAAGCTGAAGCAGATATTGGAGATTCAAGAAACATGATGCTCTCAGGTTTGCAAGTAAATGGGTAAGGGAGATAAGTAGTACTTCTGCCATGGAGAAGTAGTCAAGTTCTCATGAAGATAATGAAAGGTCTGGTATACCATCATTTTTTTCCCCCTTATGAGTAGAAAAAAGTGAGGACAGATGGCAAGAAAACCTGTTAGATGTAGTCTACAAAAGCTGCGTTCAGGGACTTGAATTAAGACAGTGACAGTGGGCACGGATGCATGGGACTGGGCGGCTAGAGGTAGAATTTGAAGGACCCTTTGATAGATTGGATCTGTCCAAGAAAGGTGAGAAATCTGGCATGACTCCTTTAGCATCCTTAGTTTGTATCCTGAGTGCTTGCAAGTAGGCAGTGATTGACTTACATGGGGGTCTTATGTGGAAGAATAGAGTTGTGAGTTGCATCATTGTTATCAATAAAACATTTGGCTTTTGAATAATTAATGCTGTGTTCTTTAAGCTACAGTATGATGGCTCCACACAGACTTACATAAAGACAGGGAAATACTTTTTTAAAGCCATGCTCTGCGGCATATGGGATCTTAGTTCTCCGACCAGGGATCCGACCTGTGTGCCCTGCAGTGGAGGTGCAGGTTCCTAACCACTGGACTGCCAGGGAAGCCCCCGAACTTCCTTTCTAAAGTACATAGGGATTACGAATATACTCAGATTACTTTAAGAGCCAAGGAGGCAATTTAATAAAGCAGCTAGGTCTAAGATATCAAGAAATGCAGGCTTTAAAGTTTATGCGCTGTATCTAGGTAATTCAGATTCAAAATTTTAAATCACTGTTCTACTGTGTCCCTAAATTTAAAAAAAGACATATCCCCCAAACTACCAGTTTTCTACCTTGTTTTTGGTATTTGTTTGTTTGTTTTTTTAACCCAGCCACTCCACACAGCATTTGGGATCCTAGTTCCCTGACTTCAAACCCATGCCCCCTACACGGGAAGCACAGAGTCTTAACCACTGGACAATAAGGGAAGTCCCCTCCCCCACTCCTCTTTTTTTTTTAATGCTGGAATAAGCATTCAAATGCTTTGGTATATCAAGTTCTCTAATATATTTAAGGATTAGATGGTTTATTGAGTTGAATTGAATTTGTTAAGTTATAGTTTGCACATTAAACGAAAGTTATTTAGTCATTGAAAGTGGAGATGAATGGCAAAACCTGCTTAGTAGGTATAGCTAAATGAAGACACATTTTTAGTAACATCTCATATTTACAGGCAATACCTCTAAATTCACTGTACCTCAGGCCCCTAGTCTTTTTATATATGGAGAATTTCTTTTAGAATTGTCTTTGTAAATTAGGAAGTGGAAAAGGAAGGGAAATAGTATGTCCTGTTAGTGTGGGGAATAAGATGTAATTTCTTTTCTGTTTCTTGTTCTTAGATGGGAATGATGAACAACCCTAATCCTTACGGTTCACCATACACTCAGAATTCTGGACAGCAGATGGGAGCCAGTGGCCTTGGTCTCCAGATTCCGACAAAGTCTGTACTACCAAATAGCTTATCTCCATTTGCAATGGACAAAAAGGCAGTTCCTGGTGGAGGAATGCCCAATATGGTGGGTAGTAATCTGTCTGCAGATTTGTTTTCCATCTGACACTTGAGCAAAAGAAATGCGTTTGGGACTTCCCTGGTGGTCCTGTGGTTAAGACTCTGTGCCTCCAGTGCAGGGGGCGGGGGTTCCATCCCTGGTTGGGGAACTAAGATCCCAAATGCCATGCATGCTTGGTGCAGCCAAAAGATTTTTTTTTTTTTTTTTTTAAAGAATTCTGTTAAACTTTTATGTTTTCTGTTCTGCTATAAAGCACAACACTAGGATTTAATGGGATGGTCCCTGTGATCAAGGAAGCTTATGCCTGCCTTCCATTTCACATGGTGTTTTTTTACTTGGGTATTGATCAGTAAAGCTGTTAGCCCAAACAGAAGCAAGTGGGGCTGCCACAATGAAAGTTTGGGGGTCCTGCCATATTCAACTCCTTGTATATGCAGTTCTTTCTATAGGATAGGAAAGTGGAACCTTTTTCTTCTTCGGTCAGTCATCTGGATATCTATTGATTTATATCTGGTACTGTTAGACAGAAGTAACTTCTCCCTCTCAAAGTTACACATTTTTAACAGTGACTGTTATGGAAAAATCTCCAACTCTTCTAACATTGCTGTTTTTCTAAAGTAAAACTATCTCTAGTTGTAAATGTGTCAAATAGTCCATGTGTGTCTTCAAAAATTGTACTGTAGGAATTTTATTTCTTTTTCAGATATTTTAGGTTTTTTGCTTTATGTCCCATAGTCACTGAATGCCTGTATTTCAGATACTTTGCTAAGTACTGGAGACAAAAGATTAACACGTTTCTCTGTCTCCAGAAATGTTTACTTTTCTATAGGACAAGACGAATTTTGTCCAGAGTTTACAAAAACTAGTTTTTCACCCACCTGAAAGGCCCCTGCCAGGTCTTCTGAGAAGCTCTTCACTGTTTCAAAACCTAACTTGAACATGCCTTTCACAACAGATTCCTTTATTTTCCCCCTTGCATTGGACTTTACCATGTCCTCTTTGTTTTACTCTATGTTACACATACTTTGATTATATTACTTGTTAATATAGTAATAGTAATTTATTTTCTTGTTAAATTAAGCTTCTTGATGGTAGAAGCCATCGTTTATTTATCTTAGAATCCCCTGTGTTAAAAAATTGGGTGTGGCACCTAGTAGATGACATGTCGTTAAAGGTTTTCATTGAAAATCTCCAGGTCCGTATTTATTCAGGAGGTAGCACCCAGTGACCCCTAACATTGAATGTGTCTTTACTGTTGTACCCCTTAGGGCCAGCAGCAGGCCCCACAGGTCCAGCAGCCAGGCCTGGTGGCTCCGGTGGCCCAGGGGATGGGTTCTGGGGCACATACGGCTGATCCGGAGAAGCGCAAGCTCATCCAGCAGCAGCTTGTCCTCCTCCTGCATGCTCACAAGTGCCAGCGCCGGGAGCAGGCCAACGGGGAGGTGAGGCAGTGCAACCTTCCCCACTGTCGAACCATGAAGAACGTCCTAAACCACATGACACACTGCCAGTCGGGCAAGTCCTGCCAAGGTGAGTGGGCTCAGAGGTTTTTTGTGCTCCGCAGTCAATATTTATTTATAGTCAGAGCTGATCACATTTTCTCTCCCCTGAGACTCCTTACTGATAATGCCTTACTCTATGTTATGATCAAATTCAGTATCATTTTGTGCGTATCTAGAGATATGGTAGTAGAGGAAGTTTTAGAGACTTCTCTTTTGCAAGGGACTTTTATTTGCCCCAGCATAGCTTTAAATATTGAGAGTTTGCTGTCATGTAGGCAAATACTAAAAAGAATGTTACCCAACTTAATATAATTATAGAGCCATTAGGAATCTGTATTTTTATTGAAGCATAGTAGCTTCACGATGTTGTGTTTGTTTCTGCTGTACAGCAAAGTGAATGTTATACATATTCATATATCCATTCTCTTTTAGATTCTTTTCACATGTAAGTCATTAGAAAGTATTGAGTAAAGTTTCCTGTGCTATACAGTAGATTCTTACTAGTTATCCGTTTTATAGAGTATAGTAGTATATATATGTCCTTCCCTATCTCCCAATTTTTCCACCTCCCCTGCCCAGTAACTAGAAGTTTTTTTTACATCTCTGACTCTCTTTCTGTTTTGTAAATAAGTTCATTTGTACCCTTTTTTGGGGGGAAGGTTGCACTGGGTCTTTATTGCTGCATGCAGGCTGCAGGGGCTACTCCCTGTGGTGGCTTCTCTTGTTTCGGAGCACAGGCTCTAGGAACTCAGGCTTCAGTGGTTGCGGCTCTCGGGGCCTAGAGCTCGAGGGTTCAGAAGTTGTGGCACACAGGCTTAGTTGCTCTGTGGCGTGTGGAATCTTCCTGGACCAGAGTACTCTTGCATTGGCAGGCAGATTCCTATCCACTGAGCCACCAGGGAAGCCCTGTACCACCACCACCCCCTTTTATTTTTTTAAGAGAAATCTGTATTTTAAAGATTTTTCTCACACAGTGTTGTGGTCAAAAATAGAGGCTCTGGAAATCAGATTGCTTGAGTTTGAATCCCACTTGGGGTGCTCTGTGACTTTGTTCAAATCACTTAACCAGTTTTTGCCTATTTTCTCAACTGTAAAATTTGAGGATTAATAACTACCCTTTAGGGGGTGTTAGGAAGATGCATTAATAACATTTGTAGCACTCATTATATGGTTGATAAGTTAGCTAATAATAATGTAAAAAATCACTTTTCTTGTCAGTGGCACACTGTGCATCTTCTCGACAAATCATTTCCCACTGGAAGAATTGTACAAGGCATGATTGTCCTGTGTGTCTCCCCCTGAAAAACGCTGGAGATAAGAGAAATCAACAGTGTAAGTGATGAAATCTTTTGAAACTTTTATATCAAAGTATTCTTAGACTCTTCCCCGGTGCAATTTGGTGAGATTTAACATACTTCTTGATTATATGAAGTTCCTGTGACTGCCAGTGCTGTCATACTAGATTATTTCCACTTACCACAAACTTCATAATAATAAGGTTAGAACTGAAGTGTTTATTACTTAAAATAAGATCCAGAAAGATCATTGCTTTGACATTGGGCAGATTATTACTCTTCTCTACCTGTGATGTAAATATTTAGATAATTTGAAATTAATGTTAAAGAAAAGTTTGAGGTTATTTTTAGAAGCCTGGGGTTGATGAGCTTTTCTTAGAGAAAAAGTATCAAAAGTAGAAAGTGCAGCCACCAAGTCTCATTTAGGATTTAAAATTGAAAGGTGGCATTTAGGATTGAAAGATAAATTTGGAACTGCATATAGCATATTTTTAAAAGGAATGAAATTCCATAAATGAGTAAATAAATCACAGATATCCTAGTAGAGAATTAGGACTAGGAAATAGTTCACCAGGAGGAGGAAATACCCAAAAGTTCCCTATTAAATTAAGTAATGAAATAAAATACCATTTCTCTCCTGTCACACTGTCATGCATTCTTCATGGGAACATTGATAACAGCTTGTGGGAAGGCTTTTGGGTATTTTGGATCAAAAGTTTTTCATGCCAGTGATGCCCTTTGACCAATCAGTTCTATGCTTAGAAATTTAAGGAAATAATGGGAAACAAGATGCATGTATTTCATAATCACACAACAGTATTTTTGTGTTTAAAACTCAGACATGATAGTATTTCCTGTCTCAGCATCTTTAATGTTGTAATACTCTTTCTTCTGTTTTCCCTAGCAATTTTGACTGGAGCACCAGTTGGACTTGGCAGTACTAGCTCTCTAGGGGTGGGTCAACAGTCCACTCCCAGCCTAAGCACTGTCAGTCAGATTGATCCCAGCTCTATAGAAAGAGCCTATGCAGCCCTTGGACTGCCCTATCAAGTAAATCAGATGCCGACCCAGCCCCAGGTGCAAGCGAAGAATCAGCAGAACCAGCAGTCTGGGCAGTCTCCCCAAGGGATGCGGCCCATGAGCAACATGAGTAAGTCTGTGTCCTCCTCGTCATGGCAGAGTTGCAAGTTAGCTTCTTGGATTTCTTCTTTACCTTTCTGAGTCTTTTTTTTTTTTTTTTAAATTTTGATCTCTTCTACTGTTTTTGGGGGGAGCATTGTGCTGGGTCTTCATTGCTGTACACAGATTTCCTTTAGTTGCAGCAAGCAGGGGCTACTCTTCGCTGTGGTGGGCAGCCTTCCTGCAGTGACTTCTCTTGTCACGAAGCACAGGCTCTAGGCTTGCGAGCTCAATAGTTGTGGCGCAGGGGCTCAGTAACTGGTTGTCCCTACTTTTGAGACATCTCTAGTGTGGATGAGCAAGTAAGTGAACAAATAGACAAAACAGCAGGATCTCTACTGCATATTTCAGGTAGTAGAAATTCTGTAGCAGAGAGGGGAAAGAGGGAGCCACTCCTGGAACTCCGCATTAGAGCTTTTCTCTGTAAGGCCCCCATGACCCTGTTTAACCACATGCTTAATCTTCTGATTACTATTGGATTCACTTAATGTATAAAGATTTTGTTGGGGCTTAGAAAAAAATATATGTTCTCCTAAGGCTTAAGATTCTCCCTAGGGCTTAAAATATTACATGTTTTCTCCTTGATTATTAGGTGCTTTGAATTTTTCTTTTGTTCATTTTTTTTTTCTTTCTGACTTACTCTCTGCCAGTGCCAGTGGTGTTTTTATCCCTACATTTTTGTATCTCAAGTGAATGCTCACTCTTAGGGTCCTAAATACAAATCTGTGTAAAGGTATCTTTCTCAAGTTAGATTGAGCCATTACTTGCAATCAGTGCCAAAGATTAAATGAACCTGGATACTTTGGAGGGAATGTCTTTTTTCGTATGCCATCAGAAGGCAGTAAAATAAGCAAATCAGTAATAGTATAATCACTTTTTTCTTTACCTTAATACTGTTACCACCAGTGAAACAAATCTGTGTTAAGGATGTGTAGTTTTCTTAAAAATGAATATTTCATAGTGACAGATAAGCCACTACCAGCAACTGCATTTCAGAGCCTGCCTTGATGCTGTTAGGAGAGTTCTGCCTAACGATTTGGGAAGCGTGATGAAAGAAGACAATAGGATTTTTATTAGACACTGTTGAGAAATCCAGTCAATTATTTGCATTTTAGGGAGGAGTTTTGTTTTCTTATTTTTAACTAAATATCTTGAAGGATATATTAATAAAATTGTTAATCAAAAAATTTTAACCACATGAAAATCTGGTTTAGTATAAATATTGCCATTGATGGTTTTCTTTGTTTTAAAGAAGTAATATTCATTAAATCATTAATTTAAAAAGTAATAGGAATACATAGAGCTCTTCAAGCCAGTTTGAAGGAGTAGTCAATTTAAAATGTGTAATGCAAATACTGTCTTTAATTCTCCTCCCTGGGGATCATCATCCTTAGCTTTCTTAGGTTCTTACATAGATGGTGCTTATGAAAACACGTGCATGTGTTAAGTTCAGTTCCCTAAACAATTTTAGTTCTAGTTTTTTGCTCCTTTTGACACCATTACTCTTATGTTTATCCATACATATGTGAGTATAACTGTAAGATGGAATAGCAAGTGGAAATCTAAGTTGGTGAAAATGTGTGTACATTTTTTTTTTCATTTGTTTAACGGTTACCAGATAGCTTTCCAAAGAGTGGATCAGTTTACACACCTATGAATTTTCAGAGAAATGCTGCTTTTCCCAAACCTTTCTCAACATTTTGTATTCTCAAACTTTAAGGGAATTCATAGGAATTCCCTGATGGTCTAATGATTAGGACTCCATGCTTCCACTGCAGGGGGCACAGGTTCAACCCCTGGTTCAGGGAACTAAGGTCCCCACAAGCCCAGTGGCCCCCCCAAAAAAAGTTTGTGGAATTTCATACGTGAAAAAAAATTATATGTTTTTCATGTATATTTTTTAAGCCATTGTATTTCTTTTTTTATGTAAATTGTTCTGTTCTTCTCCATGTTTTTCTTCCTATGCTATAAAGGAGCTTTGTGTAGTAGCCTTTATATATGTGTTGCTGATTATATTGCAAATAATTATCATATATAATATTAGCATTTTCCCCCCCAGATTTGTCATCTGTCTCTTGATTTGGTTTATGGTGATTATTTTACTTATTACTAATTACTGTTACATTTCTAAATATCCTTAAAACTTCTGTTTTGGGTCTTTTGAATGGACAAAAAATTCTTGTAATGTTTTATTCTAGTACTTTCATAGTTTTTCCTCTTCCTTTCTTTTTATCCTTAATTTTTGTTGTTTTTGTTATCATTTTTTGGTATTTAAAATACTATCTCTTGCTTTTTGTTTTGATGTAGGTGCTAGTCCTATGGGAGTAAATGGAGGTGTAGGGGTTCAACCGTCGAATCTTCTTTCTGACTCGATGTTGCATTCAGCCATAAATTCTCAAAAGTAAGTTTTAATCTTGGCTTGTGCCCTTTGTCAGATTTCAGACTCTTGTTAGAGCTCCTTATTTGAGCTTTTTAAGTTTACTTGATTTGACAATATCCTTGGTGAATGATGACAAATTATGTGTTTTCTTTAGGCTCTGTATAACCTCTTTAGAAATTATATCAAGTATTTGGGGTAACTGACACCTGTACAAATACAGTAGGAAGTTAACAAATGCAGCTGCTTAAAAAGCGAGTTTGCTTTATCCCAATGCTAGCAGTTAGTCCATCGCCCAGTGGATTCTTGGGTAAGCTGTGTCAAAATGACAGCTCAGTCTTGTAACACAAGACTCAGTCTTTTAAACACAAGGTTATCAGCCACCCCTCTACACAGTGAAATGTTGTGTGTTTTAATTGTTTCCCCTCACAAGTACAAATACATATATACCATTTCCCCCAGATTTATGTGTAAACAGACTTGTCATAGTGTATTGGCCCTATTGCAGTCATCACTGTTAGCTCTACTTAAATTGAGAGCCTCTTTTTCCTACTACCCTTCTTTGCTAAAACTGTTTCACTCCTTCTTAAAGCCCACTGATGAGTGACAATGGCAGTGTGGCCTCTCTGGGTCCTATGCCAACAGCAGCTCAACCATCCAGTACTGGAATTCGGAAGCAATGGCATGAAGATATTACTCAGGATCTTCGAAATCATCTTGTCCACAAACTGTAAGCTTGTTGGCATGTCTTATTCATAAGGAGTTATAAGGTCAATCTGCCAGGCACTTAAACACGAGAAATTACTGATTTTTCTATAGCCTGGTTGCTACTGATACTTCTCCTGTGGCTTTCCTGTTTCTATTCTCTGCTTCTCAACTTTTTCTCCATTATTTCTTAGGTGTCTTTTAGCTTTTAACCATGTGTGAGGATTCTGTCTAGTGACAATAATCAATATATATTAAAGATTATTCATTTTATTAATCATTTCCTTTACAAAGTTAATATTTTAAAAGAAAAACTAGGTTTTAACTGAGATCATTAGAATAGTAGTGGCAACACAGCCTTCTGTTAGCCTTGGTAAAATTTTTATTATCTTGACAAATTGAATCTGTTTGGGTGGCCTCTCTGGTCTTCTGGTCTTCTAAATGTGTACATAGCAATTACTTGTGAAATACCTGTGCACTGTTTTTTGTGAAGTTAATGTATGCCAGGCACATTGCCTCACAAACACTGTCTTGTTGGATGAAAGAGGCGTAAGGCATATAGAATGGTAAAATGTAATATACCCGATACCCTAAAAATTGAGCTTTGCCCTCACTGGTTACAGAGCTTATACTTCAACAAAATGCAGCACTTTTTTTTTTCTTGGAAGAATCAGGGTGGTTTTTTTTTTTTTTTTTTTTTTCATTTCCCCTCTACTTAATAGATCTCCAGTTCATCCAGTTTTTTTTATTACCTTGAAACAGGGTAGTCTGTCTTGTTTTCTTAGTTTATTTTTATGTTACATTAGCTTATCAGTTATACTTGAGCTTCATTTAGGAATTCTCAAATGATAGCACCAGAAATGGAATTTGACACAAAGAAAAAACAGATTATTTTTAATACAATGAATTAATAAGGAATAACCAAAACAAACTTATCTTGTGATCAAATTGTTTAGAAACTTAATAGAAACGGTAGGTTATTTGGGATTGATCATCTGACTTGATGTTAATATTATATGCTTGAGAACTTTTTACTAACTCGGATTTCCATTTATTTCTTCTCCACCTGGTGCCTTCAGGAAAGTTAGTGCCAGGCATTTTGGGGAATTGCTAGAGAGTAAAAGACATTGAATTTAGCAGAATTTTCTTTGCATTTTTGCTCCCTTCACTTCAAGTTTTTGATCTTTTAAGATTTTGTAGAGACTATTAGGTTTTATTTTACTAAGCTGAGTGCAAGAGTAGAAGGATCTTAAGGCTTTTGCTACATGATGGTATAGCAAAGGTCAGGTTTTCTCACTTCCCTTTATGCAGATAGCACAGTTTTTTCTTTCTTTTTTTTTGCCTTACATTAGAGTCATAGGGACCAGAGTATTTCCATGGAGTCATTTCTTATATTCTGATCAGGAAAACCCTTTGATTTGATTAATACAGACACTTCTTTTGGTCAGTAATTTATGTTTGAACACATCTCAAGCCTTATTTTAAAATTTTACCCAAAGTATTCATTGTATAAAAATGAGAAAATACTAACCAGGAAAATATTTAAAATACTGTGTGTTTCTATGATGAGAAAAAAAAGCTGACGTGATATAATAGTGGTAGGATTTTATATTCCTAGCGTTCAAGCCATATTTCCCACTCCGGATCCTGCTGCTTTAAAAGACAGACGGATGGAAAACCTAGTTGCATATGCCCGGAAAGTGGAAGGGGACATGTATGAATCGGCAAACAATCGAGTGAGCATCTGTTTTTTCTATTTAAAGCAAAAGTGGACCTCTTCTGGTTGTTTATTTTTGTTCCTCTGTGTTGCATGTACACAGAACACTATACCTCAGAGGACACCCTTTAGCCATTCTGTCCTGTAATGCACTGTGGAGTTGCGATAACAAAACACTTTTTTTAAAGTGTATGTCAAGAATCTTGCATTTTTCCTCTTAATACAGCGCACTCATGTGGCACTTTATCTGGGTTGTCCTTCTGGCAGCTAAAAAGTGGTTGAGCTGTTACCATGCTCCGTGCTGTTTTCACTGGAATATGGTGGTGAATCAGCTGCTCAGTATCTTCATCTCAAGTAGTATTTCTGTATCAGTTGAACTTTCTTCTCTAAATTGGCACTTCTTTAAGAAGTAGCATATTCTTGGCACAATGTTGGGAATTGTACTTTGAGAAGTCATGCCTTACTGTGTATATTCATTATATAGCAATTTTTTACTGATCATTTTAAATGTGAGCTCATATTTGGAATGATCTAAGAAAATAGATTAGAATGCTTCTTTTCCCTTTTCATTTCTGCCTTTTTTAAATGAAGCAAGTATTTGCTCTTAGTTCGTTTTTTCTGTTACCTGATGGTAGTTCATCTTTTTTCCTCATCTCTACTTAACAAAATTCAAAAAGGCGGAATACTACCACCTGCTAGCTGAGAAGATCTATAAGATTCAGAAGGAACTAGAAGAAAAGCGAAGGACTAGACTACAGAAACAGAACATGCTACCAAGTGCTGCAAGCATGGTGCCAGTTATGAACACAGGGCCTAACATGGGGCAGCCACAACCAGGAATGACTTCTAGTAAGTGCTTTTTATGTATTTTTAGGAGAAACTGAAATAAAATGGTTTCTAACCAAATTCACTAATTTGCATTAGCTTATGTTACTATTCTGGAGCTTTCAAATGACTATTGCCTTTTCAAAGAACTTAGTTTGTTCTCTAGTAAAAACAGTAAACAGTGTATTGAAGATTCCTAGATTTGCTACTTGTCTTAACAATATGGCATCATTTTTAGTGCCAAAGGTATTCTTCTCTCATAGTGACACCTAGGAACTGATAGCCCATGGGTTTTTACTGACTTGCATGTGGCAGGCAGCCAATTGATGTAGACTCAGCAGGCAAGCACCTTATTGGCTTCGATACATCCTAAACAGTATCAGATTACTTACCTTGTCACACTTTCTTCTTGACCCAGTATGTTCATAGGCTAAGAACTGTTTAAATGATGTGTGAACGGCTGTGATGGGGAAAACCTGTGTTTTTTTTAAGTCAGGAAAAGCTGGCTACCTGTAAGCAGTGCCAACTGAGCCAGCAGGTACCAACTCTTAGGCCACTGGTGGATGGTGAGTGGGCTGAGAAATTGACACCCCACAGGTCTTGAAGTAGTCAGGTGGAGAGCTTTCAGCAGCCTCATGTGTTAACTGTGGTGTGCTGGATACATTTTCTCATTGGACCATGATGGTGAAAAGAATTGAGAACAGCATTTCTGGCAGAGAGAACAGCATGCACGGAGGCCCCACTAGCAAGGGAAAATTGCAGGTGTGTGGGTTTGGGTTGGTTTTTTTGTTTTGGTTTTTTTTTTGAGTAGGTAGAACAATTGTTCGGAAACAAAGTCAAGATTGGGTTGAGGATACTGCTTCAGTGCTGATAGTTTGAATTAGAGCAGTACCTATGATATAGAGACAAGTGGATAAGTTTGAGATATTTGAGTGTGCTACAATTTACTTGACTTCTTCAGAAATTGGAGCCAAGTTTAAAGTTTGTCAGGTATTAAATTGTAGTCTGTATTTTAAAATACAAACAATGGTTCTAGTGTAGGCAGGAACAAATACTAGTGGAACTGAGTAGCCCTAAGTGCGTGTTTATGGAATGAAATCCCTCTCTTATCCCATACACAGAAATCAATTGTAGAAGAATCCAAAATTTTGTTTTTAACCATAAACATAACTAATGAGCAAACCAGGGGAACCAAGCGAACCACCTTTCATAAAAAAGGTGATTTTAGACCATATAGATTTTAATCATTCTTAATTATTTCTATTTTTGTTTTTAAGAGGTACATGATATATAGTTCAATATAATATGTATATTATTTAAAGTCAGTGTTCACAGTGGACATGTATACATCAAAACACATTATTGGGGGTACACAATCAAAATCGGTCACTGGACAAAATCTGTGGCTCTTGTCTATAGAGAGATTCTTTTTACCAGTGAAATAATCAGGCTTAATCAAATGACAGCATATTAAATACTATATTCGTCTTTTTAAATATAAGATCTCACATTATTTCCTGTCAACAGCAAAAGCACCCTGGTTCATATAGAAATGGACTAAAACCATTTTGAGGTATTTTCTTGTACTGCACAAAAGCATTTTCTTCAGATTCCTCTCTGGTTCAAACCTTTATTCTTTTGATAGACTGAATTCTGTAAGTTACTACTCTTATTTAAATGGGAACAGCTGGCTGAAAGGTGCGTTTCTAACCATCTCTCTGTTCTGCTCTAGATGGCCCTCTCCCTGATCCATCTATGATCCGCGGCAGTGTGCCAAACCAGATGATGCCTCGGGTAACTCCACAGCCTGGTAAGGTTTTTGTTTTTTAACAGAATTCCTAGTGTATTACAAGCTTAAAATTGTCACCTTGATTGCTGCTGCCACTCAGCAGCAGGTATCACGATTGTCTACTTGAGAAATCAGAAAGCCTTTTAGATTAGGAGCCCAGGGAGGGGGGAAATGTGAAGAGCAGGTTGACTGGCAGGTGTAGGAGCAAAAGGTACAAACGATCACGCATTCATTCAAAAACAACTAGCCAAGATGAGGTTTATTCCATCCAAATTTGGTTGAGACCATACATTAACTAACAGTGCCTTTCTGTAGCTGTTGGGAATGAAACAGAGATTCTTTCACAGTTGGAAGCAGGTTCCTTTATTTGTCCTGATAAAATGACATAGAATTGTAAAGAAGAACTCTCTTATTCTCCAGTCACATGGTGTTCAGGTTTAGTATTTGTACTGATTACAGGTTTGAATCAGTTTGGCCAGATAAGTATGCCTCAGCCCCCTATTGGACCCCGGCAAAACTCTCCTCTTCAGCACCATGTACAGTTAGCTCAAACTGGAACACTTAACCCGGTAAGTTTGACCTCTGGGTCATCTTTTTGCCCTTTACTTGACCTTTTTGAAGTTCCTTTTTTCTGAGACAACAAATTCTAACACTAGCTTATACAGCTAACTATATGCAATTAGTTCTTAATGCTGTTGTTTTTTGGGGTTTTTTGTTTTGTTTTTCGTTTTGTGTAGAATTCTGTTGTATTTAGCCCTTATCACAGACATGATTAAATGATTAAAACTAAACCATATACCACAATTAGACAGTATTCTTAATTTTCACTTACCTCTGTTTACCTATATTTGTTGTTTTTAGAAATTTATCCTATAGAAATAATTCCTGAGATACTGAAAGGATATAATTTGAAGAAAATTCATATTAAGGGTGGTATATTATATAATGTGTTTTAGAAAATGGCCATAGCCTGAATGTACATTAAGGGATTCATTATGGTTAAATTATGGTACATCTGTAAATTGGAATGCTTCATAAGTGTTAATTTCAGAACTTATATGATGGCATGAAAGCTGTTTACAGCTTTAATTGGGAAAAGCATGTGTCTAAAGTATATAGGATACTGTACAGTTAAGAACTCTCTCTGGATTATAACATATAAAATAAACACTAAAAGAAAGATTTGCTTCCAAATACTGTTCATATCTAGTCACAGTACTAGAAAGCTTGTAACAGCACCCAGTCAGCACTGCCTAGAGTCTCACTCAGCGTTGAGTAGTCTGCACACTTGGACAGAGTCCTCTCTCTTCTGTAATGCCTATCGTCCCCAAACACAGAGCCTGCCCAGGGAGGAACCTGTCAAGGGTGATGGAGGGGCAGTTGTTTGGTTCTCAAGAGTGGAGAAGAGGGACTCTGAGCACCTCATTCCTCCTTACACAGATTCTAAACCTGTCATCCACCTTTCCATGTTGGCCCCCAGCCCTTACCCTACCTCTCAGAGTTAGTACTATCAGTCACTGGGCCTTTTTGGAGTTGTCTCTCGCCTCTGGTCTGCTGTGTTTAATGAGGGGTTTTATTTTTCATTTTAATCTCTGAGACAAGTGCCTTTCTTAGATTATGAAGTTTTGGGCCTTTGGTATCCATAATTACTCATTTTAGAGTCTTACAGCTTGTGCTTTAATAATACCTACATAAGCAAAAACCTCATGAAACTGATTTGCTCTTCTCACTTATAAAACAAGCAGTGTATAAAGACAGTTACCTCTGTACCTCGGTCTAGATGCGTGTGTGTAACTTCTTTAGAGTGGGCTTTAGGGTAAGTAGTGAGGCTGTTCTCTGTTATCTTGGCATGAGTGTCTGCTGCTCTCGTGCCACTTTCTTCTTGTTCTTCCCCACCCTCCCATAGCAGGGCCAGAGCAATTAATTGGTGATTCCAGCCTTAGTAGAATAACTAAAATGAAGCAACTTGGTGCTCTGTGTTTTGTTTTTTGTGTGTGTGTGTACAGCCTATGGGCTACGGGCCTCGCATGCAGCAGCCTTCCAGCCAGAGCCAGTTTCTTCCTCAGACTCAATTCTCAACACAGGGAATGAATGTAACAAATATGCCTTTGGCTCCGTCTGGCGGTCAAGCACCAGTGTCTCAAGTATGTCTCACAGATGGTTGTTCTAAATTTGTGCAATTCTTGAAGCTTCTCTTGATGTAGGTTTTTACAGAGAAGGGCAGCAAAATTAAGCTTTTAATAAAAATAGTTATGGACATAGTATTCTGAACATGAAGTGATGACTCTGTGATACACCAGTGGTATTCCTTGCTAATAAGTAAGAAAAAAGTGACTGTGGTTTGTTTGCTCAGTTGTGTCCAATTCTTTGTGACCCCATGGACTATATCCCACCAGGTTTCTCTGTCTGGGATTTTCCAGGCAAGAATACTGGAGTGGGTTGCCATCTCCTTATCCAGGGGATCTTCCCCACCCAGGGACTGAACCTGGGTCTCCTGGATTGCAGGTGGATTCTTTACCAACTGAGCTACCAGGAAGCCCAAGTAAGAAGGAGATTAGATTTTAAAGAAAACCATTTTAGCCAGTTTTTAAAACCGTGAACTCTTTAAAAATGGTATCTTACTGAGTGCTATAAAGCAGAAGAGAGAGCTTTGGCTGAAGAGAGCATTGGACAGCTAGAAAACAACATGTTCACCTGTCCCATGCCGCCACAGCACCTGAGACATCTACCTATCTAAGTACTGTGTACTGGTTGGATTTTCCAAAGACAGGCCCCCAGTAATCGGGTTTTTGACACATTTTGAAATGGAGACATTCATTGCTGATTTCTGTTAAATGTATATAGCCTGCCTATGTAAATACTTCTTTGACTGTGTTCTGAATTGCATCTTGTTTTGTTTTTCCTTTTAACAGGCACAGATGTCCAGTTCTTCCTGTCCTGTGAACTCTCCTATAATGCCTCCTGGGTCTCAAGGGAGCCACATTCACTGTCCCCCTCTCCCTCAACCAGCTCTGCATCAGAACTCACCCTCACCCGTACCTAGTCGCACCCCCACCCCTCACCACACTCCCCCTAGCATAGGGGCTCAGCAGCCACCAGCAACAGCAATCCCAGCCCCTGTTCCTACGCCTCCAGCCATGCCACCTGGCCCACAGTCCCAGGTTCTCCATCCGCCTCCAAGACAGACGCCTACGCCGCCACCAACACAACTTCCTCCCCAAGTGCAGCCTTCGCTTCCTGCTGCTCCCTCAGTCGACCAGGCGCAGCAGCAGCCTCTGTCCCAGCAAAGCACAGCAGCCTCTGTGCCCACCCCGACGGCACCCCTGCTGCCTCCGCAGCCGGCAACTCCAGTAAGCAGAGTCTGGGCTTTCAGCAGAACCATGTCAGCTGTGCTGTAGTTTTACACTACTTCAATGCGGTTTCTTTTTTTTTTTATTTTTTTAAGCTGGGAGGTGGGTGGGGGTGGTGAGCTTGCAGGATCTTAGTTCCCTGAGCAGGCATCCAACCTGGGCCCTTGGCAGTGAAAGCGCCGAGTCCGTATCACTGGACCTCGGGGGAATTTCCTCTGCCATGTCTGTTTTCTGTCATTTCTTCTCTCGTTGTCGCCTCCTCAGACTGGAACCTCTTACGTTTACGGACTTTTGCTGTCATACCTCACATAGAAGGACCTCAAAGATTTTGTTTAGATCTTATGTTGACCGCGGTCATGTTGTATTCAGAGGCTTGAAAGCATGTAAGGGGAGAAGAGCGACCAGACGTTTAATACTACACGTGAATTTTACAGATATTTAAAGAGTCTTTTCAAACAGCCTGAACTGCTGTGCTCAAGAGCAAATGAACAAAATCACTGATTTATGAATGTCTGTGGTACTAGCCAAAGTTAGAAAATTCATGAGGTGTTTCATAAGGGCCTGAAACACTCCTTGCAAAAGATGTGTTACCTGTGTAGCAGAGATCCAGATGTCCACCTGACAGTTGATCCTTATTAACAGAACTCTGCGTGTCACTGTTCAAACTTTCTACATGATCGCTGATACTAACACTTTAGTTCTCTGTCCTGTTGGCAAACTGAGAAGTGCTGTGAGTCATCGCTACTTCTTAATACATTGTTCATGTGTGACTGGTTCATCTTAGCCTCTGATATGTAAGAAAAGGCAGGATGCAAAAAGGCATCTTTATTCTGTGTAGGACAGATTCTGAAAATACTGACTTCCCATTAAGAGGTATGTTATTGGAAGACTTAGGAAAAATAGAGATTGTTAGTTATCCATTAGAATGTGATGACTCAAAACAGCTGCTCATGGTGGGTATTTATTATATTCTCCCAACTTGGACATATGAAACTTTTTCTAAGGAGAGTTAAAACTAAAAGATTGCCCATCAGTCATTCTTATTTTCTTTCCATTTTTCTATAAACATGAGCTCCTCTGGGGCAGTCCTTTCTGAAACCTCCCTCCCAGGCACTGTCACAGAATGGTACTGGAGAAACAGTTGTTGACTCTTATGACTACAACCAGCCAACCGATATTTGTTAGTCCTCAGTCTCCTTTTCTTAAGCAACATTTACTTCAGGGGGGCCAACTAGGTAGAGTAAGTGAAAGCACCATGCGTGTACATGCGTGCTAAATCACTTCAGCCGTGTCTGACTCTCTGCAACCCTATGAACTGTGGCCCACCAGCTCCTCTGTCCACAGGGATTCTCCAGGCAAGAATACTGGAGTGGGTTGCTATACCCTCCTCCTCCAGGGCATCTTCCCCACCCAGGGATCTAATATGTTTCCTGCATTGCAGGCAGTTTTTTACTAGCCCCAAAACACCATAAATGGGTGTAATGACATTAGCTTAGAAATAGGTGGTTATGCTGCCATCTTGTCATATAGCCTAAACTCTGGTTTTGTAATAGACGGACTTTTTTTTTTCTCTCCCCCGCCCTTTTCTACCCAGCTTTCCCAGCCAGCTGTAAGCATCGAAGGGCAGGTATCAAACCCTCCATCCACTAGTAGCACGGAAGTGAATTCTCAGACCATTCCTGAGAAGCAGCCTTCACAGGAAGTAAAAATGGAGCCTAAAATGGAAGTGGAGGCACCAGAACCAGCAGATACTCAGCCGGAGGATATTCCAGAGGTGAGAGGAGGGTAGTTACCACCGTTTTGGGTTAGGAACGTGTTACAGGAAAGGACTCTGATAATTAGGTCTCATTTTACTGATTTCCGTATGAGAAGGGGTCTTGAGCTCCGTTCACAGGGGAGAGTAAATAAGATAATGATGGTACTGCTACTCAGTTACATGACTTTGGAATACCAAAAATTCCTACCTTGCCTTCTAGACTAAAGCAGAAGACTGTAAAGTAGAACCTACAGAAACCGAAGAGAGAGGCACTGAATTAAAAACTGAGACAAAAGAGGAAGAAGACCAGCCAAGTACTTCAGCGACCCAGTCATCTCCAGCCCCAGGACAGTCAAAGAAGAAGAGTAAGTTTCTTAGTCTCTGGGTTCGTGGAGGCAGAGGGAAAACTAAAGACTTCAGTAGAGCGAGATTGGGCTTCTTGGGCCTTGGAATTGAACTCTCATGTGATTTCATTAAGCTTGGCGCCCTGGGCCTGGTCTTCATTATTACTAATGTTGGAGAAGGAATTTTCTTTCCTTTAAGTGTATTTGCTTCCAGCAGTCGCTGGGTGGCAAACAACTTCTCAGAACTCTTTCAGAGGACAGAAATTATTAAATAATAGTCTGGATCAAAATGCAGGAAATAACAGCAGTAATAATATTCTTTGTTTTCTTTGTTAACTGCTGTGCACCAGGCACTGTACCACAAGCTTTCTGGTCTCGTCTGAGAACCACACAGCCCCTCTGTGAGTGAGGTCCCTGACCCCTGTTTCACAGTCGGGAAAACCGAGGCTCAGCAAGGTCCAGTAACTTATCCCAGCTCTCTTAGTCCAGGCAGGCTGATTGAGAGTCTCTGCTCTGAACCATGCTACTGAATGGTAATGAGGCAAGCAAGTCTGCTTAAGCAGAAAGTGTTTAACAGGTCCCATGGAAGTTAATTTACTAGCTAGTTTAGGACTAGAACTTCTTATGGCTCTAGTGACCCCTTCAGTGTCACAGGTGGTAGGACTTACCTTAGAGGGGGTCTGCTAGCTCCTGAGATGATATATATGAAAGTGTTCCATGAATACAATGCACCTTCAAATGATGGGGCTAAAAAATTATTTAAAAATAAGGTTGTTGGGACTTCTTGGTGGTCCACTGTCAAGACTCCTTGCTTCCACTGCAGGAGATATGGAGTTCGATCCCTTGTTGGGGAACTAAGATCCTGCTAAAAAATAAATAAAAATAAAGTTTTATATATGGAGATGTGATTTTGATGTAGGCTGCAACAGACCCAATCTTACTATTAGGAATTAATATTTAAAACAGCTAATCTCACAAATTTGCTCAAATTCTGTTTATTTTGAACATAGCAAAATATTAATATATTAAGAGACAAGCTTCTTCCATCTATTTGTTTGAATTTTTCATGGCAGCCCCCACCACGTGGTGAAAAAATACTCAAGTACTGACAGATATACCATCTTGAAGATGAAATTAATTTGTAAATAGAAGAAATAAGTCTCTGCTCACAGTGATGGACCCTGAATGGCCAGCTTCTTAAATGGAGTGTAAATTAATTCCATTTGGCGCACACCAGCAAATCTTCCTGACTTTTGGGAAACATACTGAGAACACATTTGAACATAATTTGATAACTGAATACATCATTCTGGTGATAACAATTTAGGTTTTTTTTTTTTTTTAAGAATTAAAACTAACATTTGCCATTGAAACAGTAAATATGTCTACTGCTGAAGCTCTAAAACATCAAACATTTTAACGAAGGACTCTTGGCCTTCATTGGTTCTGATTCCTTTGGTGATAAGACAATACCAGGTCTAATTTCTGACTTGTTATACTCTGATATTGTGAAGAGGGGGCTTCTTTCTCTTCTTGCTTGACAGCATCCCCTGCCTATCGTATCATTTGGAATATGCTGACAAAGTCTTTTCATAAATTTTTGGAGCACTTAGGATTCTCTTGCTACTTGGTCAAGACTAAGTGAGTTTCTGACTAAGAAATTTAACTGAGTCATGACGGGTATTTAAAGATGACTGGACAGGGTGTTTTAAAGGATCTGTCTGAACCAGGAAATAGAAACACCCTTAGTGATCTTTGATGGGGACAACGTAGGGAATTTTGTGTATACCTCAAGACCCTTGAGGTATATGTTATAGTTTCGACTTGAACTTTTTCTCCTCTTTCTCTTAGTTGGTAACTAATTTCTAATATACTCTTTTTCAGTTTTCAAACCTGAAGAGTTACGACAGGCACTGATGTCAACACTGGAGGCACTTTACCGACAGGATCCGGAATCCCTTCCCTTCCGTCAGCCTGTGGACCCTCAGCTTCTAGGAATCCCTGTAAGTATGTGGGTGCTACTTCTCATTTCTCTTACAATCTGGTAACAGCTTTTTTTTAAAGATGGAATTCACATATTATACAAACTGCCCATTTAAGTGTACAATTTTATGGTTTTTTGTATTAACAGAACTGTGCGACTATCACCACAGTCAGTTTTGGATCATTTTTCATCATCCCAAAAAAGAAACTGTGTCCCTAAGCAGTCACTTCCCTTCCTGCCCATAGTCCCCCTACTCCCAACCAGCTGTTGGTCTGCTCTCAGTCTCTGGTTTGTCTTTTCTGGACATTTCATCAAATGGAGCCTTGTAGTATGTGGCTCTTTGTGACAGGGTTCTTTTCATTTAACATAAAGTTTTCAAAATTTGTCTATATTGTAGCACAATCAGTACTTGATTCTTTATGGCCCACCAGTGTTTGTGTGGATATACATACGTTCTCTCTGCCCACTCATTAGTCAGTAGTTACTTGGGTTTTTTATACTTTTTGGCTGTTGAAGATAGCATGCCTATGAATGTTTACGTACAAATTTGTGTGTGTGTGTCTTTTTTTTTCTCTTGGGTATATATCTAAAAATGGGACTGCTGGCTCATATGCTTTATTTTTATCAGTTGAGCAGCAGTAGTTTCATGATAGAAAAGATAGACCCAAAGTAGCTTCATCTGCTTTTACTTTTTTTTTTTGCTTTTAAAGTTGCCTTTATACACCAGACTACTGGCAAGTTTCATTTGAGGATTTTAAGTGGTGTTGGATAAGGCATTGGAGTGCTTCAAGGGGTAAAAATTGGTTGGAATCTTTTGTTTTTTTCCCCTCTGTTTTTTTGTTTTGTTTTGTTTTGTTTTTTAGAGTACAGGTCTGTGAAGTTTCAGAGCAAAGTTTTTTTTTTTAATTTTATTTTATTTTTAAACTTTACGTAATTGTATTAGTTTTGCCAAATATCAAAATGTCCCCTCTGTTTTTATAGATGATCTTAGTTTCATCTGTAGGCCCCATCTAGTACTAAAATGCTAAGGGCCTTTGACTTCTTGGTTTTTAAGTTGATCACACACATACTATAACAAAGTATGTGGAATTGCTCCGATAGACCATTAGCTTGCTACTAGAAAGTCTAGGATTGAAGGCAAAAGGAGAACAGGGCGACTGAAGATGGGAAGGTTAGATAGCATCACTGACTCAATGGATATGAGTTTGAGCAAACTCCAGGAGATAGTGAAGGACAGAGGAGCCTGGTGTACTGCAATCCACGGAGTCGCAAAGAGTCAGACACAACCGAGCAACTGAACAATAAGAAGCTCGAGAATAGTTGTTATTCTCTCTGCCCCTGTCTGCTTAGTATGTCTATAGACTAATGATTTAAGGAAGTGTTGGGGGACTTCCTGGTAGTCCAGTGACTTAAGAATCAACCTTGCAATGCAGGGGATTTGGGTTCAGTCCCCAGTTGGGGAACTGAAATCCCACATGCTGTGGCGCAACCAGGCTTGAGTGCTCTGGAGCCCGCATTATACAACTCGGGAGCCTATGTGCCGCAAGGACAGGTCCCACATGCCACAACTAAGACCCGATGCAGCCAAATAAACAAAAATATATTTTAAATAAATAAAGATGTGATGGGCATCAGTCATTTATTTGGACAGACACATCAAAGATTCAGCATTGCCTAGAAAATGTCAAATGGTTATACTGTGGACCTTGAATATACTGAGGTTTTTGGTAATGTTGTTTGGTGTCACTTGTCCTTCTAGGATTACTTTGATATTGTGAAGAGCCCTATGGATCTTTCTACCATCAAGAGGAAGTTAGACACTGGACAGTATCAGGAGCCCTGGCAGTATGTGGATGACATTTGGCTCATGTTCAACAATGCTTGGTTATATAATCGGAAAACATCACGGGTGTACAAATACTGCTCCAAGCTGTCTGAGGTCTTCGAACAAGAAATTGACCCTGTCATGCAAAGCCTTGGATACTGTTGTGGCAGAAAGGTAGGAAATTTTTGCACAGATAAGAATTACAGTGAGAACTTGACCAGTTAGAATCCTTGGATCATCAGGTTTTAAGTTCATCTTGAGTTAGGGACTTGGTCATTTTTGCCTGCGGGGCACTGTGCCTGGCATGTGCTAGTTCCCCTGTGCGTGCCAATTCACACTGAGCTGTTTGTGCCCTCTTCAGTTGTTTGGCAACTGGTGGAGAAGTAACAGCTATTAAGCTTACCTCAGAGTGGTGGAATAATACAGTAGTAAACTGGAGTAGTTTTAGTTCGGTGAACTGTCTTGGAATCTGAAATTGCCTGTCGTGAGAGACATAATGAGGACTAAGGCTTAAGTTCTCTTTCTGATTTGCCAGTGTAAATATTTTAGCTTGCCCTTCAAACCATATTCACCAAATGCTTTCTCTTGCAGTTGGAGTTCTCTCCACAGACACTCTGTTGCTATGGCAAACAGTTATGCACAATCCCTCGTGATGCCACTTACTACAGTTATCAGAACAGGTAAGCTTGACCTGTGTGGACCAAGGTCACAGTGTCCGCGTGTCCAGGGAGTGCATGCGGATGGACCAGCACACATACAGTCATGGTTTGTGTGTGGCTTGCTTGAACACAGCTGTACAGCACAAGTTCTGATCTTTGCATTCTGCCGTTGCAAAATTGCATGATTTTCTAGTAGAAAGGAGCCTTGGGTCAGTTGTCTGGGCCCGTATTTTTATAAGCCAGTAACCCAAGGCATGAAGAAGTCAAGCAACTTTATGAGTTGGTAGCATTCATGGGATTATGTCCCAGGCTCCACATTCTTTTCCCACTGTCTTTTTATAGCTTACCACAGCCTCTGGCAAAACAGAAAATTGTCAAACTAATTGGTCTATCTCTCCGTGAAATTCCCAAATCTACCCAGAAAACTTTTAACCAGAAATTTGTTAGCCAGCTGTATCTTTTAGGAAATAATTCCCTTTTTGTGTGCAATGGATTCCTCAGTTTTTCTTGGAGCATATAAAATCAGAGGATCCCAGGGTACTTGCTTTTTTCTCTATTAAGTACATCAAAAGGAGCACCTCCAAAAACAGCTCGGTACCGGCCTGTTCCTTACAAGATGCACATGACCGTGGATGGTGTGCTTTTAACAAGTTAGACACTTCGGCCTTTTCTCCTGCTAAAGTAAGGACTGTAGTCACACAGACTGCATTCATTAATCATGATTTGTCTCTTTATTTTGTGAAATCAGTCAGCAGTGTACCTGGCATGGGGTGTTGACTTGGGGCTCTAAGACAGTGTAAGAGCATGGCTGGACAGTCAGTACTTTGATAAAGCAGCCCCATGGTGATGGCTTTTTGCTGAACTTGTGCACTACAGCTGTATTTCTAGCTTTGAAAAAGTCACTTAAACTTTTTGTTTTATTTACAAAAAGTTAGGTGTGTTCTCCTAATGCTTTGTAGTGGTAAGAATCCACAGTTTTTTATTCATGAAAACCTAGGAAAAAATGGGTCTCAAGTTGTTATTAGCACCTTATATTCAAAAAAAGCAAGTGACAGCTGGCATGCTATAGTCTCATGCTATCATCTTGGCGTTTATATACCATTTTTGGATTTTAAACACCAGTCTACAGCGCTTGCAGTCTTTGTACCAAGGAATATGTAATCACGTGTCTGCACATACCACTGCCTTTCATTTCCCTCTCAAACTAGGTGGCTACAATCAGTATTTAACTGCTTGTGCAGACTTTTTATTGTACACTGTGGTTTCCTTGGGATCAAAGAGAAATTGGTGTTTTTTGTTTTTTTCAGACCAAAATTGTTTTTAGATGATTATTTCCTAGTACTGTGTTCATAGTGGATTTTTGTTTATCCTGTCTTTGATTATTTGTATCAAGTAGCATTAATTACTCAAATGAAAGGGTATAGGTCTGTGTGAGGCTTGTTTATTTGCTGTAATCATTTGCTACTTGTGATCCCATTGAGATATTTAATGCTAATCTGTGCTTTGCCTTGGCTTTCTGCTTTGTGTTGTCTTGTCTTGCTTTTATGTTTTTTGTTGCCCTGCAATCCCTCATTTCTTCGTTTGTTTTGTGTTTTTTTTTTTTCTCCTCATGCTTGTCGTTGTCTGCACTTGGCTTTGATTGCAAAAACCAAAACCCAAACTGTGGTGCCCATAAATCTGCATCATTGAATGTTCTTGTCGCCGTTGATGACCTGCTCTCTGCTCCCGTCCCCCTCCTTGGCCTGCTGTGATTGGTGGCTTCGTTGCTTGGCTTGGGCTGTGTTGTGTGAACGGAACAGTTCACCCCAGTATGGCCTTCTTGCCGACAGGTATCATTTCTGTGAGAAGTGTTTCAATGAAATCCAAGGGGAGAGCGTTTCTTTGGGGGATGACCCTTCCCAACCTCAAACGTAAGTAACTATTATTTTAGAAAGTACTGTCTTTTCAGTTTGTTGTCAGATGATCGTGCTCAGGCTTCTAAGTGGTCTTGGATTTTGTTGTCCAGGATGGTATAGCCACAGGTAGCTATTTAAATGGAAATTAAAATAAATAAGATTTAAAATGTCTAATTTCGGTTGCTCAGTAGACGTTTGTGGCTCGTGACTGCCATATTGGTCAGCATAGATGGAGAACATTTTGATCACAGCATAAGTTCTCTCGGTACTGATTTAGGGGGGTACAGCAGTACTGGATGGTCATAGATTCCTTCTACAAGGAAATAGCTTCTCCCAAAAAGTGCAAGTGTGGAGTGCAAGGTAACTTCATCATTAATTGTTTTGAGTTTGAGGAGAATTGAACAAATAACCACCATACAGCCTTCTCATAAAGGTTAATAATACCAAAATCCTTAGAATCATGTGTATCATAATATCATTAGGGATTTAGGAGGTTGTGAGAATGACTTATTTTAAAGAGACTTGGTTGGACTTCTGCAATCCACAAGCTCTTGTGGTTCGGTAAATGCCAAAAAAATTTTTTAAACATTGCCTAAACTGCCTCTAATCTCTTAAGATTCAAACCGTCAAATTTTAACTGTTTTAGGAAGAAAGAACTATTTGGTGTCCTTTAAATATTCTTCAGCTTCTCTTCTGATTTAACCTACAATACACAAGCAATTCAGAATATTTCCCATAGCAATTCAGAATTGTTATGTTACTAGTAAAAACAGGGCTTCTGAGAAAAACTTGGTGTCTTCAAATTGGATTTTGAAGTTGTACTTTTCCTTCAGTCACCACTGACATATAAAATGGTGGGGTCTGGTACTGGTTTGGGTCCCCTTGAGCCTTGAGATTTTCTAACTCTTGGCTAACCAGGGAAGTCAGGTCTAGGTAGGTTTCCCTGATGCAAAAAAGGGAGGCATCCTTACCACAAGTTTTGTACCTTAGGACAGCAGGTCTCTGACTTTGAAGTGTGTAGGAACCCCTCTTCCAGTTCTGCAGTTGGCAGTGAGCCTGAGAGTGTGCGTTACTGACAAGTTCCCAGGTCCATCCAGGCTGATAGTCTTCCAAACTCACTTTGGGTAGCAATATCTTAGGGCACGTGGCGATGAATCTGGAGTCTGTAACTAGGAGAAAACAGTTTCAATGGGGAAATCGCTTCATTTTTATGAGGAAGAATCACAGTAGTCAAAGTTAGGTCCCTAACTTTAAAAACTTTAAAATTTTTTTAAGTTTGTTGTAGGTGGCCTCCTGTGTTTGTGAGACTATGAGCAGAGAGTAGGCTAGGTTTCAGGGTAGGAGGCCATGTGAAAAATTTTTAATGAACCCTTTTTTTTTTTTTCTTTTTTTTGACTAATCCCATCAGTAACCTGAACTATGTATTCTTAATGCTGAAATTTTTTATTAATATAAAAAGTTGCTTGATTGGACTGTCCTAAAAAATGCCTTTTTTTTTTTCCAATAGTGGTTTAGCTCCCTCTATACGCACTGTCTTTCATACTGCTAGACTGAGCTGTCTAGAAACATTAAACTATTCAAAGGTATAAATACATAACACTAAGAGTAGTAGGCAAGATTTTAAAAGGAAAAGAAAAAAGTACAAATTCATTTTTAGGTCTTACTGGGTTGTCCTGTTAGTGGGAACAGATTTACTGTAAAGTCATTTCCCAAAACATAGGCATGTAAACGTGTGTTTTGTGGGAGCTTAGAATGTACTACTTGTATCCTTGATATAGTCTTAGATTTAAATAATCTCCTTACAGGGTGGGGTTTTTGTCATTTGGTTATTAGAACAATAGTCAACTTGCTAATCTTCTTGTGTTGCTTTTTCTTATTGTATCCTTTTCTTTCCTTAGTACAATAAATAAAGAACAATTTTCAAAGAGAAAAAATGACACTCTGGATCCTGAACTGTAAGTAGTTCCCCTTGAGTAGTACACTTTCATTGTCCTTCTTCCTGTCATTCTCTTGGTTTGTGCAGCCAGTGTGGTGATGCTATTATTCTTGGGCTAAATCTGTAACCTACATCTAGCAGGAAAGGTAGAAATGTAAAAAATTGAGGTTATGGTTTACATTTGCATTTCATTAACCCTCCCTAGTGTTTTGGTGCTTTCGAGGCTCATGTGAAGCACCAGGCTACCTCTGCTCAGTGCCGTTATTCCAACTTTGTCCTCTGTGTGTTCCAACCGTTTCGTAATCGCCTCCTTTATTGTGACACCTTTCAGAGGTACAGAGATGTACTGGTACTAGACATTCCTGGAATGGACAGGATGGTGTCAGACTCGGAGGTTTAAGCAGCAGTCATTTTTTCTATCACTTTTTACTCCATAAAATGACTGAATTTAACTGTGTTTGAGATTCGCTCTGTTACACTAAAGAGCTTTTAAAAACACTATTACTTCAATTCTTTGGACATGATCTTGGCCATCTTTTGAATTGTCAGAAAACGAGAAATACCGGCAGTTTTCATTTGGTTCAAGTTTTGGATTTAACTCGACGTTTTGCCTTTGCAGGTTTGTTGAGTGTACAGAGTGTGGGAGAAAGATGCATCAGATCTGTGTCCTCCATCACGAGATCATCTGGCCATCGGGGTGAGGCATCAGTATTTTCCCCAGACTTTGTTGCGAACTTTAGCAAGTTTTTGTCATCTTTGCAATGATTGTATTTTATCGTCAAAATTAATTCCTCTTAGAATTATTCTCTGGATTGGGAAAAGGTCATTAAAATTCAGTTTTGAAACAGTAATGAACCTGGAATCCAGAACAGTCCTTGTCTTATTGCATCGGTTAGTCCATGTATAAACATTTCTCTCTGCTGGTTCACAGTTTCTAAATTCTTTGGTGGTCACTGCGCATCAAAAGTAAACATAGAGGATTCATCAGTAGAGGTAACAGAAATCTGTAGCACCTAGAAACTAGAAAGGAAGTGTTAGACACAACTAAGTGTTGGTTACTCGCTCACGTCCAGCTCTCTGTGACCCCATGGACTGTAGCCCACTAGGCTCCCGTGTCCATGGGATTTTCCAGGCAAGGATACTGGAGTGGGTTGCTGTTTGCTTCTCCAGGATATCTTCCCAACCCAGGGACAGAGCACAACTCTCCCACATTGCAGGTAGACTTTCCTGACTGAGCCACAGGAAAGCCCTTAAAGTGTTAGTTGTGTCAACTAAACTTGACAGATTTTGAATGTTGCTAATATTGCAGTAGACAGACTAGATGATGTCAATAATGGAGAACGCCAAAACGACGACTTTGTTTCTGCCTCCGAGAGAACATTAAAGTGAGATTGTATACTGAATGGTGGCCCTGGTTAGTCTGGATTATTTAAAGTGTTTTGGGCAGTTGGATAACAGGTAACATGGGTGTTCCCCCCTGCAAGGCAGAGATGCATGAAAATGATGAGATACAGACTTCAGTGAGCTAGATACACTTGGGCCTCTTGTTTTGTTTCTTGAGTATTCTCCACGTATCTCCCCAGGCTGCCTATCATCAGTGCCTCTCACGGAAATACGTGGATTTTTGTCCACTGTGACACTGCCAAGTGTTTACTGCCACGGCTGCCTCTCGCTCTCCAGGAATGAGGCTGCTCCCAGCTCCCTTCAAGGGAAGGGTTGGGGAGGGGATGTCTGTGCATTAAGTGACTCTCATCAAGATGGGAGCTCTACTCTCTCCTCTGCTTTTTTCCTGGACTAACCTGATGCTAGTTTAGAGTTTATGGGGGAAAAGGAAGCTAAATAACAAAATTTTCAGAAAAAAAAAAAAACTAAGGAAAATAGTAGTAGATTTCTAAAGGCTTGTCTTTAGATAGGTTTCTCTCCTTAATTACAGAGGATGTGAGGATCACGAGACTTGCAGTGATCCTTGCAACTGAAGGTCAGCCAGCTGGTTGACGAGTACTTTTGTGGTGTCGTTTTTCTGAAAATTCTACTTATGCACACATCCTTATGTAATTTCAGGAACAAAGAGAATGTACATATAAAATCTATTCATGCTGCTTTCAAAATGTCCCTTTTTATATTCCCACCTGTAACATATACACTTTTGCTAATGTGATTGGCCAAAAAACAAAAATTTCTGCTTTAATCTGTGATCTTCACCATCTTTGCACATGTAAGCTAGTTTATACGCTCTTCATATCTTCTACCTATTTATCTTTTTTCTCTTAATGTTTTCTGAAAGCTCTTTGTATATTGGTTGTATTTCTCCCAGGTTGTTTTTTTATTTTCAACTTTATGCATACATAAGATAGATTCTGTAGAGTGCGTTATTTGAAATGCTTCTCTAAGTTGTTTAAACAAAGTCTTGGTTTACATTTTAGATTTGTCTGTGATGGTTGTTTAAAGAAGACTGCACGAACTAGAAAAGAAAATAAGTTTTCTGCTAAAAGTAAGTTCCTTTCTTACACGTAAATTTTGGGAAAACTTTGCTTGAAACATAGTTAAAAATTAACATCCATAATGAATTATTTTGTTTCAACATTATTTTAGATATTTAACCAAACTAAACAACAAATAAGTTTTCCATGATGTACTTGAAGTTGAACTGTAGTATCCTTTTTGGTGTGAAGTTACTTACACCTAATAATGTGTGAAAAAGAGCAGATGTATTTTTCTTGTTCCAACACATTTCCTGATAGAGGCCAGAATTGCCATCCCGTGAGTGATTCCCTCAGTTTTGTGTAGGGTCTGCATTTAGTCCTGTGTGATCTTTTCAGTTGGCTGGGGGTGGCAGTAGTTTTAGTTCTGGAGATAGATGCCTGTGCAGTTTTTTGCTGTTCGGTGGTGTTGTTGTTGAGTCCATCTCTTTGCAACCCCTTGAACTGCAGCACGCCAGGCTCCCCTGTACTCCACTGTCTCCCAGAGTTTGCTCAAATTGATGGCCATTGAGTCAGTGATAATCTTGCTAGTATTGAAAAGGCAGAAATGAGATATGGTATTGAAATTTGACTGATAGTAATAAATGTGCACCTTGGTTTCTCCTGAACTTGCAACTTGTAAATTCCTAGGACTGCCATCTACCAGGCTTGGGACATTTCTGGAGAATCGTGTGAATGAGTTTCTGAGGCGACAAAATCACCCTGAGTCAGGAGAGGTCACTGTTCGAGTAGTTCATGCTTCTGACAAAACTGTGGAAGTCAAACCAGGCATGAAAGCAAGGTATCTAGTTATTTCCCCCTTCTCTGTGGATCCACAATTGCTCACACATAGTTACTGTTGATGATTCTAATCTGAATGAAATGTTGTACTTCTTCCCTCCACTATGAATTGTATAGATTTGTAGATAGTGGAGAGATGGCAGAATCCTTTCCATATCGAACCAAAGCGCTCTTTGCCTTCGAAGAGATCGATGGTGTTGACTTGTGCTTCTTTGGTATGCACGTTCAAGAGTATGGCTCTGACTGCCCTCCGCCCAACCAGAGGTAGGACTTTCCTGTGGTTACTTTGTAATTTGTGTGGAAGTTTGAAATTACAATAAGGTGAACAAGCATAGTGGATAAGAAAATGTTTGATGTGCTGCTTTTGGAGATGCAAGTTCTCAAGTGTGTAGTGCAGAAGTGAAATAAAACAAATGGAAAATACTGCTCTTTCATACTCATAACAACAGGGAAAGAGATAGAATGGCAGCCTAAAATATGACTTTTCAGAAAATGCACTTAAATCTAGGTTGTGTCTAGTACCTTCTTGAGATTCTACTACAAATGAAGTAGAATATGGTGTAGAATTCTCCACATAGTATAAAGGCCAGAATAAGAGTCTGCCAGAATGTATTTGGACTGCTCAGTAGTGACTAATTATGCTGTATCTCAGGCCCTCTAGGTGCTGAGATGGTAATAGGGCCACAGACCCACAAAACTCCCTGATGAGCTCATGATCTAGTCATTTACCTAAATAACTGTAATATTGTGTGATAAACATTAAAAATGACAAGGCGAGCCAAGGGCACAGAGAAGAGAGATGTCTTTAGCCACATCGTCAGAAACTCATTATGCAACTTGACCTGGCTTCTTTCTCATCTGATACAGGAGAGTATACATATCATACCTCGATAGTGTTCACTTCTTCCGTCCTAAATGCTTGAGGACTGCGGTCTATCATGAAATCCTAATTGGATATTTGGAATATGTCAAGAAATTAGGGTAAGCATAAAAACAAATGCTAGTTTTAAAAACAACTTGTTTAAGCTGATTAGTTTTAAACTGATCACCACTGTGGTATTTTGGTGAGTTACATGCAAATATGTAACTTTGGTTTTTTCTCCTCTACTTTGGTTTTCATCTGGCAGAACTATAATTTAGAGACCCTTTGAAATTGTTGGCTTTGCCATGGGAAAGAAATGGGTATTGTGATGCTAGTTGCACCCACCCCAAATTACTTTATTTTGTTCAATTAAGCCGTTTGATACAGTTTGATTTGAAGAGCCAGAACTTTAAACTGCACTTGGTCCTTTCACACCTCTAAGTATCAAAACCAAAATCACACTAAGGTCTGAAGATAACAAAACTCCTTCGTAGTGGTTCCTTACCTTCAAGGTATATATATGCTTGAGAATGTTTAGCACCTCACCTTGCAGGTTATTCCTCCTGATGGTTTGCATTTCATTTAACTCTCTTGCTGACATGGATTGACTTTCCTTTGCATTGTAGCTTTTGTTTGATCTTTAAATGGAAATTGGGGATTTTTTTGATCCAGGGTTATGCCTAGTTCTGGCGTAGATCACACACTTCATGTTATCTTGGAGAATCGTTAGTTTCTGTACTGATTCCTCTTTGTGGTTTAAAGTGTAGCTTTCTTTCTAGAATGGATGATCTTTCTCTTCAATATTCCTTCTGTTTGTGTTGTTAGATACACAACAGGGCATATTTGGGCGTGTCCGCCAAGTGAAGGAGACGACTACATCTTCCATTGCCACCCCCCTGACCAGAAGATACCCAAGCCCAAGCGACTGCAGGAGTGGTACAAAAAGATGCTCGACAAAGCTGTGTCCGAGCGAATCGTCCATGATTATAAGGTCAGGACAGGGATGGCAGCACCGTTGCTCGACTAGTCCTGCTGCTCTGTATTCGGCTTGTTTTACTACCTTAACAAAAATCTTGTGTTTCTTCTCATTCTTCCATGTAATTTAAAACAACCATTTGTGACTGTAAGATGTCTCATAATAAGAAACTTCAACTGTTAAATTTTTTACCTGTTTTTACTTATGGGGAGGGAAAACATGAGCTGCTGCTGCTGCTAAGTCGCTTCAGTTGTGTCCGACTCTATTCGACCCCATAGATGGCAGCCCACCAGGCTCCCCTGTCCCTGGGATTCTCCAGGCAAGAATCTGGAGTGGTTGCCATTTCCTTCTCCATGAACTGGTATGGTCCTAATAAGCAGCCCAGAAAATCGTTCTTAGCTATATGGTTTCCAGTATCTGTAACTGGGATTTTTCTGAACATACTTCTCAGTAGAAACTGCCAATATTTCTAGGATTTTTGCAAGGCCAGCGCGCCCCCCATCACGCCGCATTCTGTCTCAGGAGTGCTGGAGCATGGGTGTGAGCGCTGCTGCCTCTGCCTTTGCTCCCGACAGAGGCATTTGTCACTTGGTTACATAGAGGCAGATAATCTCCCCGTCCTCAAGGGTAGAGGAAAGAGGAAGCCAGAAATACTGACTTCAGACCAGACCTTTCCCTGTTGGTGACACTGTCTCCCCAGGCACCAGGCTTGGGCACAAAATCCCTGCTGTCTTCCAGAAGACAAATCTGGTTCTTTGCATTTCTTGAATCCATTAGCTGTGACTCTGCTGCTATATAATAAACACTTTTTTCCCCCCCAAAAAAATAGACATTGCTATTTGTTCTTGGATATTTTCATAGGACATTTTAAAACAAGCTACTGAAGATCGATTGACAAGTGCGAAGGAATTGCCTTACTTTGAGGGTGATTTCTGGCCCAACGTCCTGGAAGAGAGCATTAAGGAACTGGAACAGGAGGAGGAGGAGCGGAAGCGGGAGGAGAACACCAGCAACGAGAGCACAGATGTGAGCGCTCTGCGTTTCCCTTTTCCGCCTCTGCCTCCGCTCATATGACCCAGACGTGAGCTGAGGCTTTCACCGGGCCCTGAAGCTCCAGCTGTATAAATTGGGCAGGCGGGGAATATTGGTATAGATAAGTTACTATGGTTCTAGTTTAGAGATTTTAAGCCCTTTTTGCACCAGCTGCTACTGCTAAGTTACTTCAGTCATGTCTGACTCTGTGCGACCCCATAGACGGCAGCCTACCAGGCTCCCCCGTCCCTGGGATTCTCCAGGCAAGAACACTGGAGTGCGTTGCCATTTCCTTCTCCAATGCAGAAAAGTGAAAGTGAAGTCGCTCAGTCGTGTCCGACTCTTAGCGACCCCATGGACTGCAGCCTACCAGGCTCCTCCATCCATGGGATTTTCCAGGCAAGAGTACTGGAGTGGGGTGCCATTGCACCAGAGCTCATTTTTAAATGGAATCTTAGATTTCTAGTAATGGAAACCCTGGAGAACAGAACATTACCTGTCTAGAACACGAGGTTGATAAACTGTTTCTGCAAAAGTCTGAATGTTTCAGGCCTTATATTGTCTCCAGCACATTCTTTTTTTCTTCTTTAAACAACCGTTTAAATATAAAAACTATCATTCTTAGCCGTACAAAAAACAGATCTGGGCCAGAGTTTACCAGTCCCCCCAACAGAAGTTGCCTTATAGCAGGTCACCTGAGGAGTTTTTCCTTGTCATTTATTTCCCTGCAGTATGTTTCGGTTGCCCTTGCTGAGCCTGAACTACTGAAGTCACCCTTAGTCTAAGAACTCTTTACAGCCTGCAGTTTAGATTCCTCGATTGAATGTTTTTCAAGGGTTTTCTTTTTTTTTTTAATAGTAGGTCCATGAAATTTTAGAAAGTGAGTCGAAGGAAATAGAGCCAGGGCCTTTGGCTCCCTGCTCCCATGTACACTTCACTACCTGTTGCTCACTCCTCTCCATCCTCAGATTTGGTATGGCCTGGCTCCACCTGACGTGTCTCCTGGTCCGCAGCTTCCGCTGGCCAAGGAGCTAAGGCTGCTGTTGCCTAATGAAAAGATAGAAGAGAGATTTTTCAGTGAGAGAAAATTAATGCAAAAACATTAGTAAACCTTAGTTTACTGTAAACAACAGCTTTAAAAAGAGAGGAGCAATGAAGAGAAAGCAGCTGTTAGAAGGTTATGATCTGTTCCTCCATTAGAAACTTGTTCTTAACAGTTATTAACAAATAACTGTTCCAAACTTCTAAACAGTCTGTTAACAAAGAGTTATTAACATTTTCTTGTTCTCTTATGGTAACCTGCAGGTGACAAAGGGAGACAGCAAAAATGCTAAAAAGAAAAACAACAAGAAAACTAGCAAAAACAAGAGCAGCCTGAGTCGTGGCAATAAGAAGAAGCCAGGCATGCCTAACGTATCCAACGACCTCTCACAGAAATTGTATGCCACCATGGAGAAGCACAAAGAGGTAAGGGGACAGCCGAAGAGCAGGAAAACCAAGGCCAGGGTCCTCCAGAACTGCCCACCGTAGTTGGTATCTATGATGTGAGCACCAGATCATATGAAACTCAGAAGGAAGGAAATCATTTGAGGGAGAAGAAAGCAAAGAGAGGGCGGTGAGAACAGGAAATGGTAAGGTGTCTTACTTGGATTTGTAGCTGTTACAAAGCTATATGGTGTTGGGAAAAGTGTAAGCATAGTTTGTCTGACCCTATTGTTTGTAACCGTTTTATGTTTGTGTTTCTGTCCATTGTTCAGAAGATCGGCTTGTTGGATATTTTTTGGGTATCTTTGTGGTCTTGCTTTAGACCAAAGCCCCTTAGAACTCTATTTGGCCATTCAAGTTTGTAATGGAACTTTGGCAAAACGAATGAATGTTTTGCCTAACTGAAAGGGAATTGGCAAATGGAGAGAATTGAAGAAAAGTTAAACTTTGATATATGCATTTGTGAATGCCTTCACAGCAAAGTTAAAACTTTGAATTATTTGAATATTTATATTGGTTATTTGTTGTTTGGGAATATAACTGAGTATGTTGGGTTTTTTTCCCCTTCGACATTATTGTTGGTAAGATGAGGCGTGTTGAAGATGTTGCTTTGTTTAAACATCTGTTTATCTCCATGTTCAGACATCAGGTTCTTACAGGAAGAGGCTATTAATGTGGAGAGGGAACTGATGGTTTGACTTTAGGTGTGGAACTCTGAAATAACAGCGATTAGGAAAGGCCCTTAGAGTATGTTGTAGTCGGTATGACTTCAGTTGTAGATATATCATCTGAAGAATTTGTGGGTAGTAGTCTCCTGTTAGGAGTTAGAATCTAATTGTAATCATTTTATTAAATTTAGGTGTTGTTTTAGCTCTAGGGTGACATTCAGCAGAGTCAGTCACGATGGCTGTTATTGGAGGTTGGCCATAGTGAAGGTTTCCTAGGGAGTCACCAGGTGGTTTGATCTGCCCCCACTTAGATACAGTACTTCCCTGTGTGTGATCGCATTTTCACAACACTCCTCCTCACTCTATGAATGCTTGCTTTGAGCCGCAGTAGCAAACCCAGTATCACAGATCCCCCCTTGAGCTTTTAACTCTGGCTTTGATGCGTCTTTACTCAGTGTGGATGCTCTTGTCCTGTGTTGTTTTCTGGCACACGCAGTCTTAGTCCCACGTCCCGTCTCCCGCTCTCACCCGGGGCTGAACCCATGCCCTGCAGTGGAGTGCAGTGTTTACCAGTGGGCCACCGAGAAAGTCACTGTGTTCTTTTCCTAGACTCTTGTTCTGTGCCAACATTGCTGCCCAGATATATAACAAATATTACTGCCAGTTTGCACAGATTTTCAGCCTCAAAAAAACTGACAGGATATAGTGGGCAATACAGCAGTTACAAGTTCTTGAT
>NW_011489458.1:517687-519600 GCF_000754665.1 Bison bison bison | reverse complement strand
GATGTCTTGAAGGTTCCATTTTACATTTTATTACAGAAATAACAGCAGCTTTCTCTTGCAGCCTTTATACCAGTGGTTATGGGAAACAGTGGTTGTGTTGTGTTTTTAAACTTCAACAAAAAATTTTTGTTTCTGTAGCAAGGAAAAAGATTTTTTTTTTCTTTTTCCCTTCCAAACTTACAGGAAAGTTCTACAGAAGATGCCCTCCTGTTGCCTTCAGCTAGATTCATCAGTTAACGTTCTGCTACATTTTATTTCAGTAAGCTCCTTCTAAGACAGAGGACACGTTCTGCATTAGCGTGCTGTGACTTCACACTCGGGAAACCTCACCCCTGTAGCCACCTCCCATCTGCTCCTCTGCTCCATGTTGAGTTGCCGTGTCTCAGTTCCTAGCTTTATTTTCTTTCATGACATGGGCATTTTGTGAAGACTCCAGGCCAATTGCTTTGTAGAATATCTATCCATTTGGGTTTTTCTGATTTGTTTCCTTATAATTAGAGTCAGGTTAAACCATAGATTGCATTTTAAAAGTTGACCTCTTTGAAGCAGAATGTCCCCTGTATGGCCCTGTGTCTGACCATTCTTCTTTTGAAGAATTACTGAATGAGGTAGAAAACATAAGATGTAGATGTTTTAGGCCCATTGTAGTCAGTTTCAAAAAAGAGAACAAATGCGTGAAGCAGGAGAACGAGGGCAGTATCGTGTAACTTTGCGGGGTGGTCACAAAACGAAGCCAGGCATCCCAGCCCCCCAGGTGCACTGGCCCAGCTGTCTGCAGTACTCTAGTTCCAGAGTCCAGAGGAGTCTGTCTGTTTTGCAGGTCTTCTTTGTGATCCGTCTCATCGCTGGCCCTGCCGCCAACTCCCTGCCTCCCATTGTTGACCCCGACCCCCTCATCCCCTGTGACCTGATGGATGGGCGGGATGCCTTTCTCACCCTTGCAAGGGACAAGCACCTGGAGTTCTCGTCGTTGCGAAGAGCCCAGTGGTCCACCATGTGCATGCTGGTGGAGCTGCACACCCAGAGCCAGGACCGCTTTGTCTACACCTGCAACGAGTGCAAGCACCACGTGGAGACACGCTGGCACTGCACCGTGTGTGAGGTCGGTCCCTTGGCGGGGAGGGCTGGGGGTTCCAGGTACCTGGGAGGTGGTTCAGAGGTGGTACTGGCCTGAGGGCAGGCTCCGGGGCCAGTGTGAGGACCAGAACAGGCCAGGTGGGGCCTGGTGTCAGATTTGAGTGGTTGGGCTAAAGAAGCTTTCTCTAAACTAGGGCTTTTTAGCCCAAGCAGGATATGTAAATACCTTTGAATGGCTTGAATCCTGGAGTGTTGACCTGCGCCTCTGTTTTCCCCAGGATTATGACTTGTGTATCACCTGCTACAACACTAAAAACCACGACCACAAGATGGAGAAGCTCGGGCTGGGGCTTGATGACGAGAGCAACAACCAGCAGGCTGCCGCCACGCAGAGCCCGGGAGACTCCCGCCGCCTGAGCATCCAGCGCTGCATCCAGTCGCTGGTGCACGCCTGCCAGTGCCGCAACGCCAACTGCTCGCTGCCGTCCTGCCAGAAGATGAAGCGGGTGGTGCAGCACACCAAGGGCTGCAAGCGCAAGACCAACGGTGGCTGCCCCATCTGCAAACAGCTCATCGCCCTGTGCTGCTACCATGCCAAGCACTGCCAGGAGAACAAGTGCCCCGTGCCCTTCTGCCTCAACATCAAGCAGAAGCTCCGGCAGCAGCAGCTGCAGCACCGGCTCCAGCAGGCCCAGATGCTGCGCAGGAGGATGGCCAGCATGCAGCGGACTGGTGTGGTGGGGCAGCAGCAGGGCCTGCCCTCCCCTACCCCTGCCACCCCTACCACGCCGACGGGCCAGCAGCCCACCACCCCGCAGACACCCCAGCCCCCACCC
>NW_011489458.1:517058-517587 GCF_000754665.1 Bison bison bison | reverse complement strand
TCTCAGCCCCAGCCCACACCTCCCAACAACATGCCGCCCTACTTGCCCAGGACTCAAGCTGCTGGCCCAGTGTCCCAGGGCAAGGCAGCAGGCCAGGTGACCCCCCCGACCCCTCCTCAGACTGCTCAGCCCCCACTTCCGGGACCCCCACCTGCAGCAGTGGAGGTGGCCATGCAGATTCAGAGGGCAGCCGAGACGCAACGCCAGATGGCCCACGTGCAAATCTTTCAGCGGCCGATCCAGCACCAGATGCCGCAGATGACTCCCATGGCCCCTATGGGTATGAACCCGCCCCCCATGGCCAGAGGGCCTGGTGGGCATTTGGAGCCAGGGATGGGGCCCACTGGCATGCAGCAGCAACCCCCATGGGCCCAGGGAGGACTGCCCCAGCCCCAGCAGCTGCAGTCCGGGATGCCCCGGCCAGCCATGATGTCGGTGTCACAGCACGGGCAGCCCCTGAACATGCCTCCCCAGCCGGGCCTGGGCCAGGTAGGTGTGAGCCCTCTCAAGCCAGGCACTGTGTCTCAAC
>NW_011489458.1:507701-516958 GCF_000754665.1 Bison bison bison | reverse complement strand
TCCCAGCTCCCCCCTGCAGCAGCAACAGGTGCTCAGTATCCTTCATGCCAACCCCCAGCTATTGGCTGCGTTCATCAAACAGCGGGCTGCCAAGTACGCCAACTCCAACCCGCAGCCCCTCCCCGGGCAGCCGGGCCTGCAGCCCCCCGCTATGCCAGGTCAGCAGGGGGTCCACTCCAGCCCCGCCATGCAGAACTTGAACCCCATGCAGGCAGGTGTCCCGAGGGCTGGCCTGCCCCAGCAGCCCACGCAGCAGCAGCAGCTCCCGCCACCCATGGGCGGGATGAGCCCACAGGCTCAGCAGATGAACATGAATCACAGCACCATGCCCTCGCAATTCCGAGACATCTTGAGGCGACAGCAGATGATGCAGCAGCAGCAGCAGGGAGCGGGGCCAGGGATGGGCCCGGGGCTGGCCAACCACAACCAGTTCCAGCCTCCCCAGGGCGTGGGCTACCCTGCCCCGCAGCAGCAGCCGCCACCGCGAATGCAGCATCACATGCAGCAGATACCACAAGGGAGCATGGGACAGATGGGCCAGCTCCCGCAGGCCCTGGGAGCAGAGGCGGGAGCCAGTCTGCAGGCCTACCAGCAGCGGCTCCTTCAGCAACAGATGGGCTCACCGGCCCAGCCCAACCCCATGAGCCCCCAGCAGCACATGCTCCCGAGTCAGGCTCAGTCCCCGCACCTCCAAGGCCAGCAGATCCCGTCTCTCTCCAATCAAGTGCGATCTCCCCAGCCTGTCCCTTCTCCGCGGCCTCAGTCCCAGCCCCCCCACTCCAGCCCTTCCCCACGGATGCAGCCTCAGCCTTCTCCACACCACGTCTCCCCACAGACCAGTTCTCCACATCCTGGACTGGTCGCTGCCCAGGGCAACCCCATGGAACAAGGGCATTTTGCCAGCCCGGACCAGAATTCGATGCTCTCTCAGCTCGCTAGCAATCCAGGCATGGCAAACCTCCATGGTGCGAGCGCCACGGACCTGGGACTCGGCACCGACAACTCAGACTTGAATTCAAACCTCTCACAGAGTACACTAGACATACACTAGAGACACCTTGTAGTATTTTGGGAGCAAAAAAAAAATTATTTTCTCTTAAGACTTTTTGTACTGCAAACAATTTTTTTGAATCTTTCTTAGCCTAAGAGACAATTTTCCTTGGAACACATAAGAACTGTGCAGTAGCTGTTTGTGGTTTCGAGCAAACATGCGAGATGAACCTGAGGGGTGATAGAATACAAAGAATATATTTTTGTTAATGGCTGGTTACCACCAGCCTGTTTTTTTTCCCTTGTGTGTTTGGTTCAAGTGTGCACTGGGAGGAGGCTGAGGTCTGTGAAGCCAACCACATGCTCCTGCCTTGCACCTCCAATAGGTTTTATTATTTTTTTTAAATTAATGAAAATATGTAATATTAATAGTTATTATTTACTGGTGCAGATGGTTGACATTTTTCCCTATTTTCCTCACTTTATGAAAGAGTTAAAAAAGAACATTTCTAAAACCAGAGGACAAAAGGGGTTAATGTTACTTTAAAATTCATTCTATATATATATAAATATATATAAATATATATTAAAATACCAATTTTTTTTCTCTGGGTGCAAAGACGTTCATTCTTTTAAAAATGTTTAAAAAAAGAAAAAAAAGAAAAAAAAAAAAAACCCCTTTGCTCCCCTCAAGTCAACTTTTGTGCTCCAGAAAATTTTCTATTCCGTAAGTCTGATCGTAAAAACTTCAAGTATTAAAGTAATTTGTACATGTAGAGAGAAAAATGACTTTTTTCAAAATATACAGGGGCAGCTGCCAAATTGATGTATTATATATATTGTGGTTCTGTTTCTTGAAAGAATTTTTTTCGTTATTTTTACATCTAACAAAGGAAAAAATTAAAAAGAGGGTAAGAAACGATTCCAGTGGGATGATTTTAACACGCAGAATGTCCCTGGGGTTTCTTCTGTGCTTGCTTTCTTCCTCCTTACCCTGCCCCCACCCCACACACACACACACTTTCTGTAAAACTTGAAAATAGAAAGCAAAAACCCTCAACTTGTAAATCATGCGATTAAAATTGATTACTTATAAATATGAACTTTGGATCACTGTATAGACTGTTAAATTTGATTTCTTATTACCTATTGTTAAATAAACCGTGTGAGACAGACCCCTGATTTTGTTTCACTTCTTGCGGTTGCATCTCTGTGTTGGAAACCATTGGTTTAAATGCCTGACATCTGGGATTTCGGGCGGAAGGTGAAAGCACTGGCTTAACAGCCCTCCCTAACTACTACGTGAAGTGATTTTGTGATAAGATAGATTTTGATAAATTCATCCAAAATTTTGGAAAAAGACTTGCCAGGGAAAAAGACAAGCACCAGCTAAACATTAATTGTATCCATTTGAATTGATACAAGCCTTTATCAGCTTGATACAGCTCCTTCTCTATGGTCCCCTATGTATGACCGCATGGTCGTCATTCAGTCACCCTCATCTTAAAGGAGTAAGAATGACCACCTAAGAGGAGTCATACCTGCTGAAGTCACAAGTAGCTCCACTGGAAGCTGGGGCAACAATACAGCCCTGTTCTCTGTGAAACACACTTTATTTTGCTGACTGCCAGCCAAGAAGTCCTGGGGGGATGAGGCTGTAGGAAAAGACACTCTGGAAATAAAACCCACAATGGGAAGGCTGAGAGAGACTAGCACAGAGTCTGGTACTGAGATGGGTGTTGAAAAACAGAAGGGGAACCGGCCCTTCCTCTGCAGAATATTACATCCACTGTGGACAAGTCTGAAAAGTCAGAAGGACCCTGGAGTGAGCTGCTCTGGCAGCATTTGGCAGGTCTTCCTTGTTACTCTAATAGAGCTTTAATTTACATTGACTCGATCATCTGCTAAAGGCTAAGGAAAGAAGACCCTCTTCAAGTACCTTAATT
This sequence comes from Bison bison bison, assembly GCF_000754665.1. Taxonomy (NCBI): domain Eukaryota; kingdom Metazoa; phylum Chordata; class Mammalia; order Artiodactyla; family Bovidae; genus Bison; species Bison bison. Next base: position 514,022 of record NW_011489458.1, on the reverse strand, counting down.
CAAACTCCTGTTTGGCCTTTCCACTAGTTTACTTGGTCTCAGCAAAAATAACCAGTATGTCCATGTGAGGTGGACCAGCACACTCAAGCACCCACCCCAGAAAATGTTAGCCAGTGTCCACCTGCCTCAGGTCAGTGGTCCAGCAGACATACGCGCAGCGCCTACGTTCTGTGCCAGGCCGGACGACACACGTGGATGCGGTGCAGCTTTGCCCTCAGGCTAGCCAGCTAGTGATCTAGAAGAAAAGACAGAATGATGCTTAAACAAGATAAAGTGGAAAGTCTTAAGCATTGTAAGCAGGGAACAGAGGAAGTAGGAGTAAAAGCTTGTGGCTATTGGGAAGTTTCTGGGGAGGACAGCACTTAAACTTTCCTTTGTGGGGACTATCCACAGCTTTGTGGGGGAGATGGATGGGATCCAAAGGAGAGAGGTGAGGACGGTCTCCGCCCCTGAAGAGAAGAGTCAGTTCCTACTGGGAAAAAAACAGCTTCAGGTCCCCATGACAGACCAGAGAGAAGATATGAGTGCCTGTTACAGAAAGGTCCCCAGTGTGGTCCCCACAACTAGAGACCCAGGGTAGATCTGAGCGCCCAACAAGGAAGATACTTAGAATTCCATCCATTTCCAAGCAGTGGATTCCCAGCCTAGGTAACCCTAGCTTCTTTGGCCAAATACAGCTGGATTGAAGTGTTAACATTCGCAATTTTGCAAGGAGGAAGTGGGGACAGAAATAATTAAATGGGGAGGAGGACACAAGCTGTCCTCGCCCAGGCCAGAGGCAGTGCTAGGGAGAGGAAAGATTGAATTAATACACAGCCAGGGATACAAGAAGGTGATTCCAGTGTTTCTGTGTATTGAAAATTACCACAATCAAAAGGTCTAAAAGGAGCCCCAGGTTTCCAATTGGGCTGTTTCTCGGACATCAGTCTAGGAAATGGGTGCAGCAGTGTCCAGGTGCTTTTTCATTTACTAGCTCACTGAATCCTCAAAACCAGCTCCAAAAGCTGACAAATGAGAAGACTGCAGCTTGGGTGTGTGCGCAAGGTCCTACAGCCAGAGCGAGCCAAAGGCTGCTGGACTCCAGCCCTGCCTTCCCCGGCATCCTTTCTCTCACTGCAGAGAAGCCCCGGTGACGGCTGACGACACAGGGCTGTATTCCAAACAAATCCAAAACACAGACTAAAAACTGAAGGGACAAAAACCAAGGAATAATAAACTTAAGTTCCAGGGTTCTCCAACCAGGGAACCTGATCTCTAGACAGTTTCCCGAAGTGTTAAGTTCAGGACGTAGTCATGCTGTTCAAGGAGCGCACAGGCCAGCATCAAAAAGGATAAAATGTTTAAGAATAAATTTAACAAAAGACATGCACAATTGTACACTGAAAACTACAGAACATCACTGAAAGAAATGAAAGACCTAAAGAAATAAAAGGACATCCTTGTTCATGGATCAGAAGACTGGGAAGACCACATATTGTTAAGAAAGTGCGGACATACCTTGTTTTATTGTGCCTCACTTTATTGCACTTTGCAGATACTCACTTTTTTTTTACAAGCAAGATTTGTGTAATCCCTACATCAAGCAAGTCTACCAACGCCAGTTTTCCAATGATATTTGCTCACTTCATTTCTGTGTCACATTTTGGTAATTCTCCCAATATTTCAAACTTTTTCATTATTATATTTGCTATAGCAAATAGAAGGGGGGAAAGCAGAAGCAGTAACATTTTATTTTCTTCGGTTCCAAAATCACTGCAGACAATGGTGACTGCAGCCATGAAATTTAAAAGATGCTTGCTCCTTGGAAGGAAAGCTATGACAAACGGTATTAAAAAGCAAAGACGTCTCTTTGCCAACAAAGGCCTGTACAGTCAAAGCTGTGGTTCTTCCAGCAGTCATGTATGGATGTGAGAGCTGGACCGTAAGGAAGGCTGAGCACCAAAGAATTGATGCTTTTGAATTGTGGTGCTGGAGAAGACTCTTGAGAGTCCTGTGGACAGCATGGAGACCAAATGAGTCAATCTGAAAGGAAATCAACTCTGAATATCCATTGGAAGGACTGATGCTGAGACTGAAGCTAAAGCTCCAAACTTTGGCCACCTGATGCAAAGAGCCGACTCACTGGAAAAGACCCTGATGCTGGAAAAGACTGAAGGCAAAAGGAGAAGGGGTGGCAGAGGATGAGATGGTTAGATAGCACTGCTGCCTCAAGGGACATGAATTTGAGCAAACCCTGGGACATAGTGAAGGACAGAGGAGCCTGGCGTGCTGCAGTCCATGGGGTAGCAAAGAGTTGGACACGACCTAGCAACTAAAGCGGAGAAGGCAATGGCACCCCACTCCAGTACTTTTGCCTGGAGAGTCCCATGGATGGAGGAGCCTGGTAGGCTGCAGTCCATGGGGTCGCTAAGAGTCGGACACGACTAAGCGACTTCACTTTCACTTTTCACTTTCATGCATTGGAGAAGGAAATGGCAGCCCACTCCAGTGTTCTTGCTTGGAGAATCCCAGGGACTGGGGAGCCTGGTGGGCTGCCATCTATGGGGTCGCACAGAGTCGGACACGACTGAAGTGACTTAGTAGTAGTAGTAGTAGTAGCGACTAAAGAACAAAATTGTGATCTATGATCAGTGGTCTTTGATGTTACTATTAAAATTGTCTTGGGAAACTACGAACTATGCCCATCTAAGATGGTGAACTGAATCCATAAATGTGCGTGGTCTGACTGCTCCACTGACTGGCCATCCCCTCATCTCTCTCCCTCTCCTCAGGCCTCCCCATTCCTTGAGACAAAACAATACTGAAACTGGGCCAATTAATAACCCTATGATGGCCTCTAAATGTTCAGGTGAAAGGAAGAGTCACACATCTCTCCCTTTAAAGCAAAAGCCAGAAATGATGGAGCTTAGTGAGCAAGATATGTCAAAAGCTAAGATTGGGCTGAAAGCTGGCCTCTTGCACCAAACAGATTAAGTTGTGAGCGCAAAGGAAAAATACTTGAGGGAACTTAACGTTGCTACTCCAATGAACACATAAATGATAAGACAGCAAAACAGCCTTACTGTTGATGTGGAAAACAAACTTTTAGTGATCTGGAAAGAAGATCAAACCAGCCCCAACAGTCCCTTAAGCCAAAGCCTAATCCAGAGAAGGCCCTACCTCTTTAATCTAGGAAGGCTGAGAGAGGTGATGAAGCTGCAGAAGAAAAATCTGAGGTCAGCAGAGACTGGTTCATGAGGTTTAAGAAACCACATCCGTGACACAGAAGTACGAAGTGAAATACCAAGTGCTGATGAAGAAGCTGCAGCAAGTTGTCCAGAAGATCTAGCTAAGATAATTAACAGCAGTGGTTGCACCAAACATTTTCGATGCAGATAAAACAGCAAATGAAGATGTGAAGAGCTGACTCATTAGAAAAGACCCTGATGCTGGAAAAGACTGAAGGCGGGAGGAGAAGGGGACAACAGAGGATGAGATGGTTGGATGGCATCACCGACTCAATGGACATGAGTTTGAGTAAACTCCGGGAGGTAGTGAAGGACAGGGAGGCCTTGGCGTGCTGCAGTCCATGCGGTCGCAAACAGTCGGAGACGACTGAGCGACTGAATAACAATAACAAATGAAGACACTATATAGGGTCTTCATAACTAAAGAGAAGTCAGTGCAATGCCTGGCTTCACATCTTCAAAGGACAGGCTGACTCCCTTCTTAGGGAATAACAGAACTGATGACTTGAAGTTGAAGCCTGGGCTCGTTTGCCATTCTGAATATTCTAGGACACTTGATAATTAGGCTAAATCTACTCTGCCTGGGTTCTATAAATGGAAAAACAAAGCCTGGATGATAGTACTCCTGTATAAATGTTGTTTACTGAATATTTTAAGCCCACTGTTGACATACTGCAAAGAAAAGAAGATCTCTTTCAAAATAGTGCTGCTTCTTGACAATGCACCTGGTCCCCCAGAGCTCTGGCAGAGATGTAATGAGATTACTATTGTCCTCATGCCTGCTGACATCCCTTCTGCAGCCTGCGGGTCAAGGAGTAACTCCTACTTTCAAGTCTTATTTTTAGGAAACACATTTCATAAGGTTATAGCTTCCACAGATAGTGATATTTCTCTGATGGATCCAGGCAAAATCAGCCGAAAGCCTTCTGGAAAGGATTCACCACTCTAGCTGCCAACAGATTCAAGGCAAGAGGTATTAACAGGAGTTTGGAAGATGATTCCAACCCTTGTGGATGACTCTGAGGCATTCAAGACTTCAATGGAGGGCTTCCCTGGTGACTCAGTGGTAAAGAATTCGCCTGCCAATGCAGGGGACATCGGTGCAATCCCTGATCCGGGAAGATCCCACAAGCCATGGAGCAATTAAGCCTGTGTGATACAGCTATTAAACCTGTGCTCTAGAACCCAGGAGCCACAGCTACTGAAGCCCGAGCTCCCTAGAGCCTGTGCTCCACAAGAGAAGCCATAGCAATGAGAGGCCCGAGCACCACAAGTGGAGAGTAGCACCTGCTCACCGCAAGTAGAGAAAAGCCCATGCAGCAACAAAGACCTAGAACAGCCAAAAATAAATAAATTATTTTTTTAATTAAAAAAAAAGACTTCAGTGAGAGGAAGTAACTGCAGAGGTGGTGGAAACAGCAAGAGAATGAGAAGTGGCACCTGAAGAAGTGACTGAATTGCTGCCACCTCATGATAAAATTTGGGTGAGGAGTTGCTTCTCATACATAAGCAAAGAAAGTCGTTTCTTGAGATGGAGCCTACTCTTAGTGAGGATACTGTGAAGACTGTTGGGCAACAGTGGGGTAGAAGATTACAGAAACCTAGGTGATAACAGTGGCAGAGCTTGAGAGGACTGACCCCAACTTTGAAGGAAATTCTACTGGGGGTAAAATGCTACCAAACAGCTGTGCATGCTACAGAGAAAGCATCTGGGAAAGGAAGAGTCACTTGATGATTCAAACTTCACTGTTGTCAATTTTAAGAAATAACCAGTCACCCCAACCACCCTGATCAACATCTCCACCAGCAAAATGGTTACAACTCACTGAAGGCTTAGATGGTTAGCATTTTTAGCAATAGTATAATTGTATACAATAGTATAATCTAACAATAGTATTTTTAAATGATTTACTTATTTATTTTTGGCTGCGCTGGGTCTTTTTTCTGCTGTGTATGGGCTTTCTCTTGTCGTGAGCGGGGGCTACACTTCATTGCAAAGCACAGGCTGTAGGTGAGCAGGCTTGAGTAGACGCAGTGCGTGGGCTTTGCTGCTCCAAGGCAATGTGGGATCTTCCCAGATCAGGGATCGAACCCGTGTCTCCTGCATTAACAGTCAAATTCTTAACCATGGGACCATGAGAGAAGTCTCACAATTTTAAAATTAAAAGATATGTACATTGTTTTTTAGCCATAATGCTATTGCACATGTAATAAACTATAGGACAGTGTAAACATAACTCTTAATTTTAAGAGTTAAGCACTAGGAAATAAACAAATTCATGTAACTCACTTTATGGCAATACTTGCTTTCCTGCGGTGGTCTGAAAACAAACTGTCAATATATCTGAGGTACGCCTATACTACTCTCCAACTAATCTACAGATTCAATGCAATCCCTATCAAGAAAATGTACTTTTTTTTTTTAGAAGAAATTGACATGCTGATCTTAAAATGCATATAGAAATGCAAAGGAGTCAGGGACTCCCCTGTTGAGCCAGTGGCTAAGACTCTGTGCTCCCAATGCATGGGGCTGAAGTTCAATCCCTAGTCAGAGAACTAGATCCCACACACTGCAACTAAGAGTTTCTATAGCTGCAACTAAGACCCGGGGCAGTGAAATAAAATAATGAAAGAAAATGAGACCCACATATTTACGGACAACTTATGCACACCAAAGGCACCAAGGTAATTTGACAGTGAAAGAATAATCTTTTAAGTAAATGATAGTGAAACAAGCAGTTATAAGTAAAACACCAAAAAAAAAACTGATTTACACATCAAACCATATACAAACTAAAGCCTTTGACTGTGTGGATCACAATGAACTGTGGAAAATTCTTAAAGAGATGGGAATACCAGACCACCTGACCTGCCTCTTGAGAAGCCTGCATGCAGGTCAGGAAGCAACAGTTAGAACTGGACATGGAACAACAGACTGGTTCCAAATAGGAAAAGGAGTACGTCAAGGCTGTATATTGTCACCCTGTTTATTTAACTTATATGCAAAGTACATCATGAGAAACGCTGGACTGGAAGAAACACAAGCTGGAATCAAGATTGCCAGGAGAAATATCAATAACCTCAGATATGCAGA
>NW_011489458.1:499536-507601 GCF_000754665.1 Bison bison bison | reverse complement strand
TGGTGATTGCAGCCATGAAATTAAAAGACACTTGCTCCTTGAAAGGAAAGTTATAACCAACCTAGACAGTATATTAAAAAGCAGAGACATTACTTTGCCAACAAAGGTCCATCTAGTCAAGGATATGGTTTTGCCAGTGGTCATGTATGGATGTGAGAGTTGGACTATAAAGAAAGCTGAGCGCCAAAGAATTGATGCTTTTGAACTGTGGTGTTGGAGAAGACTCTTGAGAGTCCCTTGGACTACAAGGAGATCAAACCAGTCCATCCTAAAGGAGATAAGTCCTGAGTGTTCATTGGAAGGACTGATGTTGAAGCTGAAACTCCAATACTTTGGCCACCTGATGCGAAAAGCTGAGTCCTTTGAAAAGACCCTGATGCTGGGAAAGATTGAAGGTGGGAGGAGAAGGGGATGACAAAGGATGAGATGGTGGGATGGCATCACTGACTCAATGGACATGTGTTTGGGTAGACTCCAGGAGTTGGTGATGGACAGTGAGGCCTGGCGTGCTGCGGTTCACTGGGTTGCAAAGAGTTGGACACGACTCAGCGACTGAACTGAACTGAACTGAACTGAAAAGTTAAAGCTACAACTACTGAATTTTCTGGAAGGAAACATAGTAAAAAAAAAAAAAATCTCTGCAAATCTGGAGAGGCAAAGATTTCTTAGGATGCAAAAATCATGACCCATAAAAAAATTTTTTTATTAACTTGAGTAAAACACAGTTTAATACTCATAAAACACCGTTAAGAAAATGTGAACAGCGCACAACCTGGGAAAATATTCACAATACACATACTTGATACACTAAAAAAAAGACCAGCATCTAGAATAAAGAACCCCTACAACTTAATAGTAAGAAGACAGATAACCCAATTAAAAAATAGGCAATAAGATTTAAGCACACACTTCACATGATAAGAGATGTGAATGACAATAAGCAAATGAAAAGTGCTTATTAACATCATTAGTCTTCAGAGAAATGCAAACTAAAACCACAAGATACCAAAACCACAAGATATACACCCACTAAAATGGCTCAAATTGAAAAGGCTGTCAATACCAAGTGTTGGTAAGAACACCGAACTACTAAAATTCTCCCAGCGTGCCATTCAATGTTTAAAATGCCAAACTCTGGAAGACAGTTTGAGAGTTTTTTATAAATTCAATCACACCAGTATTCTAAGACCCAGGAATTCTATGAAATTCCCAAGTATTTACCCCAAACATTTGTCCATGCGGAGAACTGCGCATGCACGTTCCCAGCAGCTTTATTCCTAACAGCCCCGAACTGAAAGCAACCTAATGTCTAGCGCCAGGTGGATGGACGCTCAGCCACCAGGACACTGCCCAGCAAAGAAGCAACCTCACTCATGCAACAAGGAGGATGAGCCTCGAAAGAACGCAATGCTGCGTGAAAAAAGCCAAATTTAAAAGCATATACTGTATTACATTTATGTGAGATTCTAGAAGAGGCAAAGCTAGTCCATTAGTAGCAAAAATCAGAACAGTGGTTGCCGAGGGCCAGACGGGGGTAGAGTACGGCCTGACCGTGAAGGCACCTATTGGTAAACTCCCTGGGGTGGTGGGAATGCTTGGTTTCCTGTGTGGGAGTGAGGGTACTCATCGAACTGGACTCACCGCATCTCACCTCACCCCAGAGAAGACTCCTGGCCAGAGGCCGCATCTTCCCTAGCCTCCCCCACTGCCAGGCCATTGACGCCAGCAAACACCAAACGTCACACTGTGCAGCGTGTGTGACACACAGCGTTTCACTGAACTCTCTGGTAAGGATGTTCTGTGATGGTGCAGACCTTGGCCCTAACCCTAAAATATAAGTCTGTCCTACACTGAGCCACTAGCCACACGTGGCAACTGAGCACTGGAAAGGCAGTTCCTACAACTGGGGGACTGAATTGTTCTTTAATTTTAGTGAATTGAAAGGGAAATGCTACTGTAGACAGCACAGTTCCAGCTCTCCCAGAAGTGAGGACCATAATCCTCATTTTACAAGTGAATAAAGTGGGATTCTTGCGAGGTCCCTAATGTCAGTCTATGGGGAAAATATTAAGCTTCTCCCACTCAGGTTAAAAAAGGAAACGTGAAATTGATTGTCCTCTAATGGATCAGCTCAAAGATACAAAATCATCACAAAGAAACAGCACAGTTGCCACGCCTACACTGACGTCCCCAACGTCGCTGCTACCCCATCAGAAGGGCCCATCAGCAATGGCTTTGAGAGAAGACAGGCCATTGCAGACACACATCCCAGCCCTGGCAAAGGGTCAGCCCAGGGATATCCAGACTCTCCATGCCAACCACCTCCCGGGGTGTGGTCCCAGATGTGGGGCCACAGTCTGGGACTGCCTGTCAACCCCCACCCCTGGCCCCTGGCCATGCGGCTGAAATAGTCCTCTACTTCTCCAGGCAAATACATTAACTAGCATGTGTCCATCAGGCCCACGCCCTTGCTTGTGGCACCCGGGGCGTGAGAACCAGAAGAGCTTCCTGGTGCTGAGGCAGGTTTCTGAGCCTGCAGGCAGAGATTCGCAGGGACCAAGCTGGCTGGCGAAAGTGACGAGGGACCCCCGCTGGACTCTGTCCAGGGGCAGCTGGCCTTTCCCAGGGGACTCCCCAGCTCTTCTGCAAGTCTCCTCTGTGGGGGACCACACCAGCCATGGGGCTCAGCACAGGGCCAGGGACACACTGTAAGTGCTTGATGGTGGCTCAAGGCCTCCTCCTCCAGGAAGCTGCCCTGATAACTGGTGCACAGACTCCCTCCTTCAATGGACAGAGCACTTGCTGTCACAGCACGTTTGGGCTCTTGGTCACATGCTGTCCCCACTGTGCAGCACCACATTCCTTGCTAGCCTGCCTTCCAGCCGTGTGCACTCTGCCAGCCCTGCCTCCGCCCCCACCAGCATGTGATGAGCACCTGCTGACCACGCAGCTCTCGGGGACGGCATCACCTCCTCAAAGAGGTCCTGACCACCACTTTCCGGCACACTGCCCTGTGTCGATGTGCTCCAGAACCCTGTCTCTAACCAATACTTTTCCTGTTTATTATTTGTTTCAACCCTGTTGACCCGTTTAAGCCCTGGTTCCCACTGGCTGGGTTATTCTGGTCAGTGGGAACATTTGCAGCCAAAAGTTCTTGGGAACTTGCACCTGCCAGGTACCGCTAAGCTTTCACATACATTGCCTCACCCAACACTCACAAAATCCCAGCAAGGTAAGTTCTGTTAGTACTCCAGTTTTCACATGAGAAAACTGAGATGCAGGAAGATTCAAGAACATGGACTTCCTTGGTGGCTCAGTGGAAAAGAATCCACCTGTCTATAGGGGACCCAGGCTCAATCCCTGGCCTGGGAAGATCCTACATGCCAAGGGGCAACTAAGCCCATGCATTACAACTACTGAGCCACGTGCCCTAGAGGCTGTGCTCCACAACAGAAGTCACCAAAATGAGAAGCTCGTGCACCCCGACTAGAGTAGCACCCGCTCTGGGCAACTGAAGAGTAACCAAATGCAGCAACAAAGACCCAGCAGCCAAAAATAAATAAATTAATCTTTTTTAGAAAAAGACTCATGGAAGAAAACATAGAGAAAATCTTTGTAACTTTGGGTTAGGCAAAGAATTCCTAGATATACCTCTTTAAAAATGATAAACTGGACTTTATCAAGATTTAAAACTTGCCTTGCAAAAACGATGAGAGAACAAACCATATGAAGAGAATATGTGTAAATATCTGTAAATCATAAATACAACAAAAACTGCTATTCAAAAAACCAAACAAACACAGCAAAAGTAAACATCCATCAAACTAAAAAGCTTCTACTCAGCAAAGGAAACAATCTGCAAAATGAAAAGGCAACCTACCAAATGGGAAAAAATATTTGCAAATCATATCTTTGATAAGATTTAATATCCAAAATATATAAAGAATTCATATAACTCAACAGCAAAACAAACAGCCAACAATCCAATTAAAAAATAGGCAGAAGATCTGAAAAGACATTTTTCCAAGACCACCAGATGGCCGACAGGCCCATGAAAAGGTGTTCAACACCACTAATCATCAGGGAGACACAGATAAAAACCATAGTGAGAGACCACCTCACACTTTTTAGAGTGACTATTATCAAAAAAGACAAGAAATAACAAGTGTCTGTGAGGATGTGGAGAAAAGGGAATCCTTATCCACTATTATGGACATGTAAATCTGGTACAGGCACTACGCACACAGTATGGAGTTTCCGAAAATAATTAAAAATAGAACTATATGAACCAGTCATTCTACTTCTGGGTATCTATCTGAAGGAATGAACCCTAAATCAAAAGGATATCTGCACCCGTGTGTTCACTGCAGCAATATTTACAATAGTGAAGATATATTAACCATCTGGGTGTCCATTCACTGACGGATAAATGAATACAGACAATATGTTAAATGTATACAATTGAATAGGGGCTTCCCAGGTGGTGCAGTGGCGAGAACGTGCTTGCCAATGCAGGAGACAAGAGAGACTCAGGTTGGATCCCTGGATCGGGAAGATCCCCTGGAGTAGGGAATGGCAACCCACTCCAGTATTCAAGCCTGAAAAATCCCATAGACAGAGGAGCCTGGCGGGCTACAGTCCATGAGGTCACAGAGTCAGACAGGACTGAGCACAGAAGATACAACTGAATATGATCTAGTCACTAAAAAAAAAAAAAATCCTGCCATTTGCAACAGTACAGGTGGACCTTGAAGGCGTTGTTGCTGGTGGTTGTTCAGTCCCTACGTCACGTCCGACTCTTGTGACCCCATGAACTGCAGCACCTGAAAACATCTTACCTGCCTCCTGAGAAATCTGACTGCAGGTCAAGAAGCAACAGTTAGAACCGCATGGTTCCAAATCGGGAAAGGAGTACGACAAGGCTGTATATTGTCACCCTGCTTATTTAACTCATATGCCGACTACATCATGCAAAATGCATGGCTGGATGAAGCACAAGCTGGAATCAAGATTGCAGGGAGAAATATCAATAATCTCAGATATGCAGATGACACCACCCTTATAAAGAGCCTCTTGATGAAAGTGAAAGAGGAGAGTGAAAAAGTTGGCTTAAAACTCAACATTTAAAACACTGAGATCAAGGCATCTGGTCCCATCACTTCATGGCAAATAGAAGGGAAACAATGGAAACAGTAAGAGACTTCATTTTCTTGGGTTCCAAAATCACTGCAGATGGTGATTGCAGCCATGAAATTAAAAGACACTTGCTCCTTGGAAGGAAAGTTATGACCAACCGAGACAGCATATTAAAAAGCAGAGACATTACTTTGCCGACAGAGGTCCATCTAATCAAAGCTATGGTTTTTCCAGTAGTCACGTATGGATGTGAGAGTTGGACCATAAAGAAACCTGAATGCTGAAGAATTGATATTTTTGAACTGTGGTGTTGGAGAAGACTCTTGCGAGTCCCCTGGACTGCAAGGAGATCCAAACAGTCTATCCTAATGGGAATCAGTCCTGAATATTCATTGGAAGGACTGATGTTGAAGCAGAAGCTCCAATACTTTGGCCACCTGATGCGAAGAACTGACTCACTGAAAAAGACCCTGATGCTTAGAAAGATTGAAGGCAGAAGGAGAAGGGGATGACAGAGGATGAGATGGTGGGATGGCATCACCGACTCGATGGACATGAGTTTGAGTAGGCTCTGGGAGTTGATGATGGACAGGGAAGCCTGGTCTGCTGTAGTCCATGGGGTCACAAAGAGTCAGACGTGACTGAGCAACTGAACTGAATTGGTCCAAGTGTCACAATAGTGGTTAGTCTCACTAATCACATTGAGTGCACTTATCATAGGAAACCAGTGACATTTTCAGATTTAATTGTGGTCAGTGGAAGAATATGCTCCTGCTATTCAATTTGTTAGATAAGGCCCACACCTGTTTTGCGTCTCCCTTTTTGAAATGTCAGGATTGCGTTAAAGGAATTACTTACTTCATGTGTCCCCACAGCACCACATCACATTTAGAAAGAGGGGCTAGAACATCACCATGGATTTATAAATGTTTATCCCCTTCCCTGCAGGAGGGATTGGGCTTTTTTTTTTTTTTAAGGTTTCCTAGTTGATTTCAAGGTGATCAGCTGAAATGAGCAAAAACCATGGTGGGTTGTCATGAGGATTAAATAAAATACTCAAAGGCACCGGGCCTAAGGAGCTGTTTATTAAATATTCACAGACTCTGAACCTGGATTGATCAACAATGGGAAAAGTGTGGTTTAGTGAAAAGCTTTTTCAGCACCAACAAGGCTGATTTACTTAACTTTTCTACGCTTCACTCTCATTTCTAAAAAGGATAAAAACCCCTCCGGCCTTTTAAGTTTGTTGTGGGGAAAAACAAAGTTACAGGATCAATGAGAACAGGCAGCCTGGAAACACCTGACACACATCATGGTAGAAAACGCTTGGCCTCTCTCCCTTTCACAGGCCGATGGGGACTGAAAAAAACACAGCGTCTCTTAGGGTCCCTGTCAGTGTCTGTGATAATAAACTGCCAGCTGCTTAGACCTTGCTACATGTATTAGTAAATACACCCCTCAAAAATGGGCATTTGATAAGCACCCATCAATTAACTGTACACCTGGAAGTGCTGCCACCAAATTAACTGCCATTATTCTACAAAGAAACGATTTCAGTTCTTTAACTGATACTTCAAAATTCCTACTTACATTTTGCATTTGCCTTCCAGTAATCTGCTAGGAGGTGAACCTGTCAATAGGAAGGACAAAAATTATCTATCACCAACGCCCTCAAAAGAACGCTCACTTAGAAAACCCAAAATAGTCAGCTGGAATTTTTAGAATTCAATCAACCCCCTCTCTACCTACCTCCCACTTTTGATTCTGCCTATAGGACTCCTTGTAGTTGATCCAGCCCAAATCAAGAAATGTTTAAAAAATAGTAAGAGTCAAAACTGCTGGGGCCTGGTGATCTTGTTTGCTGGGACACAGTCGTTGGGACTTGGGAAGGGGCAAGCAGATTCCGCAAAAAAGCTGCTTTAAACAAATAGCTAGGCACTCAGATGAGGTCAGATGAGGTCACAGCATCTTTGAGCTTTTCAGAGCTCTATGCTCAGCCAGGCAGTATTCCTACATACCTTTGATTTATTCAACATTAAGGCTCTGCCCCTGCTCCCTGATCTTATAAACGTCTCTAGGACACAATTTCTCCATCTATATAGGGAGGCTAATAAAACGCTTCCTCAGTGCGTTGTGAGGAATTATCTCTGACAACGTATCTGAAAGTGCTCTATCTTTTGCAAAGCACTACTCACATACTAGTTATGTCTTCCTAAGTCCAGCCGTTTTCACGTCAGAGCAAAGTGTGGCTTACAGAGATCAAACGTCTTCCCAAGGTCTCACAGAGAACCAGGGCAGAGCTCGCTCGGTTATCTGCAACCATCCAACCCTTCTCAAATTTCAAAGCCTGGTTCGAGTACACGTTTTCCTCAGCCCAGCGCAGCGGGCAAGAGACAAAAACAGCCCGGGGTTCGCACCCCAGCGCTGCCTCTCACGACCTCCTAGGACACACGACTGCTCCGTGCGCCTCAGGGGAAGGATGGGGTGGCGACCCCGCCTGGCCAGCCTGGATACCTAACAATGGCAGTTAGCTTCTTGTCAGTCCAGCTGGCACTCCCTCTCCTGTTTTCTCTCCGCTCGGGGGCCTGCAGTCAAGGCCGGGACACTTTGAGGGCTCGCTGAGTGCCAGGCACTGTGCTCGTGGCTCTGGCCGACCGCGACCCCCTCCTCAGCCCAAGACAAATGGTGGTGGTGTGCCTGTGGGGGGTCGTGCCGCCCCATCCTCCCCATCACGGGCAGGCGGGCATCCCAGCTCTGGCAGCCCCCGGTTCAGTAGTTCTCCTATCTCGCTGCCCCGCGACGACTCCAGCGCCCCTACCCTAAACGGCGGTCACTGACCCGCCCTGACTGGCCCCCGGCTGTTCAGCAGTCTGGCCGGGCTCGCACCAGCAGAAGCTGCACCCTTCCCGAGGAGCGGGCCGGGGCGGGG
>NW_011489458.1:475587-499436 GCF_000754665.1 Bison bison bison | reverse complement strand
GACCCATGGGGCGGGGCGGGTAGTGCGAGCAACTCCGCCCCAGGCTGGTATTCCCGCCCCGTAACCCCAGGGGGCGCGCCAAGATCTGGGCCTAATAGTTATCGTCCCATTTTGCAGATGAGGCAAACTGAGGCCAGCCCAGAGTCACGGGGCGGTGGGAGGGGGTGGAGGCCGGCCGGGTGTCAAAGCGGTTAGCACCGTGCCTGCCCCTGGTTGGGGCGGGAAAGCGCTGGTCTCCTTTCCTTTGGATTATATTGGAGCGGAAGCCCTAAGAGGGCAGAACTGTGCCCTTCGGTGTTGTGCCTGAGCACAGTGGGCACGCAGTAAATCAGTTGACTCAATGATTTACTCCGGCCCTGCCTACCTCTCTAACTTCAACTTTGAGTCACTCAGGCTTCTCCTCAAAAGCTTGTACAAGAATCGGAGAAAGTCCAGACAGGAGGGATATGATATGGAAAAGAGCTCCCAGCCTGCACTTGTGCAGAGGAATTAATCCAATTTACAGAAGAGGTGGAGAGAGACCAGCTAGGAGACTTCAGTGAAACCCAGAGCAGGATGATGGTGGTCTGTTTAAGGGGTGGCAGTGGAGATAGAAGGGGAAATGTTTGAGATAGGTTTTGGAGAATTAAGGGGATTTTCTGATGGATTGAAAGTAAGGAACGGAGCAAGAGGAAATAAAGAAGCAGTTCTTAAGTGGCTGATGGTGCTGGATAGTGAAATGGGGAACTAGGAGAGAAATAGGTTTAGGTTAAGGGAATAAAGTGTTCTGTTTTTCTATTTATGATGTAAGTTATCTCTACAGATATAAAAGTCTAGAACTCAGCGGACAAACACATGGACTGAAGATGGGAATGCAGGCCATATAAATGGTATTTACAGCATTAAGAATGAAAGACATCACTTATGGTGAGAAGATAAAAGAAGCAAGCAGGACAGAGCCCTGAAAATCACCTGGACTTAGAGTTCTGGTATGAGAGGGAGGCCCTGCAAAGGGGAGGGGACTGGCCAGAGAAGCAGGAGGAAAACCATGAGGGACCCAGAAAGAACAGTGTTTCAGGAAGCATGGAGTCATCAGTTTTGGCAAATGCCACTGAGAGAACAGCGATGTGGCTGTACATCAGAGAAATTGTACTTGAATTTGACAGAGCGCGTTTGGTGGAGTGTAGGGACAGCAGCAGCAGAAGTGGAGGTAGGTAGTGTGCACAGACAATTCTTTCAAGACATCGAGGGGTGGAAGAGAAGAGCGTAATGGTCAGGGACAGAGGAGGTGATTTCAAGGGATTTATTTGTCTAGAATGGGTGACACATGAGCACATGTGTGCAGTTATTTGGGAATGATCCAACAGAGAGCAAGAGATTTAATGATCCTGGAGAGACAGGGGCAGTGACTCACAGAGGAAAGGCCTCAGAAAGAGGGGAGTATGTAAGATTGTATATAAGGGCATAGCTCAGACCAGCCAAAAAGCATACCTTTGTGACAGCTCAGACCAAAGACCCAGGAGCTCCACTGCAGAAGAAACAGCCACACTATTTCAGGGTAGCCACTGTTGCTTAGCAACCTGTGTTTAGTAAGATGTTTCAACTGAATTCCTCATTAACTGCCATTTCAACTTAGGCTAACAGTTCACATCACTGGGACCTGCCTCAGCTTCCTTCCCTCCCCCAAAGCTGGGTACTTTTGTGGAAATGCCATGAAACTGGAAAGCTCAGGTTTCTGCTTTCTTCTACTGTTGATGATATATCCATTGCGATGTGAAAAATAATACATCATAGAGAAGATGGATTTAGGGACTCTGACTCTGATTTCATCTTAAAGGGAGGTTGTTGAAAACTGCAACAGCAAAGTGTTGAGGAAACTTCCCTGGTGGCTCAGTGATTAAGAATCCTCCTTTCAACCTGAGGGATGCAGGTTCGATCCCTGGTTGGGGAACTAAGATCCCACATGCCACAGAGCAACTAAGCCAGCGTGCCCGAACTATCGAACCTGTGCACTCTGGAGCCCATGTACCACAGTTACAGAGTCCATATGCCACAACAAAAGATCCCACGTGCTGCAACTAAAACCAAATGCAGCCAAATAATTTTTTTTTTTTTAATTTCAGGGTTTATATTTCTAACTCAGGACTCTCTGGTGAACTCCACTACCTTTTTGCCCTCTTGGAGGCATATCAGGCTAAGCAGAACTCCTAATTCCCTCTATTCAACCACCCAAACTCACTTATTCCTTGTACAGTTTTTACCAACTACAGAACATGGTCAACCCATCTGACATATTTACCCAAAGTCATTCTGGATTCCACCCTCTTCCAAACCTACTCCATACAATTAATTACTGCCTCCAACATACTTCTCAAATTCTTCTACCTTTCTGCAAGTCCTCTAAGTCTGCCCTGGTCCAAGTCACCACCATCCCTCCCTTGGATCAGCACAGGAGCCTTCTAACTGGCCCCCTGCTGCTCCCTTGATCTACCTCCAACACACTCTCCACGAAGCATCCAGAGAGTGAGCTCTTAAAACAAAATCTAAACAATCTACTTATTTCCTTAAAAATCTTTAAAGGTTTCTGGTTACATCTTTCTGCCAACTGGAGCCCTTTACCTCCTCCTCTAAATTCTGTGTCTGGGAACTTCCCTGGTTGTCTATTGGCTAAGACTCCACAATCTCAATGCAGGGGGCCCAGGATTGATCCCTGGTTCGGGAACTAGATCCCACATGCCACAGTTAAGAACTCAAATGCCTCAACTAAAGCTCCATCATGCCACAACTAAAGATCCCCCATACCACAACTAAGACCTGATGTAGTCAAATAAAAAAATACATAGTTTTTAAAAATATAGGATACCTTTTGGTGGCAGAAGAACCAACAGTACTCGTGGACAACGTGGGTATGTGGCTGGAGGTAGAAAGTCTTGAAGAAAACAAATTAAGAAAGACTTTCACATGTATCTGAACTGAAACTGAAAGTTGCTCAGTCGTGTCCGACTCTTTGCGACCCCACAGACTATACAGTTCATGGAATTCTCTAGGCCAGAATACTGGAGTGGGTAGCCTAACCCTTCTCCAGGGGATTTTCCCAACCCAGGAATTGAACCGGGGTCTCCTGCATTGCACGTGGATTCTTTACCAACTGAGCTATCAGGGAAGCCCACTCACATGTATCTAGTGGACCTCAAATTTAGAAATATATTTAACACATGTCAAGGCCTACTTATTATATTTAGATTCTCAATTAAGAATATAGCATAGGCAAAGAATTTGGAATAAATCTTGAATTCCAATCAAATGTGATCTTAAAAACTGTCTAAACCCAAAGTGCCACTGTTTCCTCATTTGTGAAACAGTGACTGATTGTTCCTGATTTAAGATGTTTGTACAGCTCCATGGTAGAATTTCCTTGATAGCTCAGTGGTAAAGAATCCGCCTGCCAATGTAGGAAACAGGGTTCTGATCCCTGGTCCGGGAAGATCCCACATGCTGTGGAGCAATGAAGCCCGTGTGCCACAACTAATGACCTTGCGCCCTAGAGCTGGCGCTCTGCACAAGAGAGTCCATGGCAATAAGAAGCCTACGGATTGCAAGGAAGAGTAGCCCCCACCCTACCCCCACCTCTCTGCAACTAAAGTCCACACAGCAAGGAAAACCCAGCACAAATAAATGAATTTTTTTAATTTAAAGCTCTACTACAGCACCTAGAACTGTAAGGACCGTTGTGGGAAACCCCAAAAGAATGAGGCAGAGAGCCTCATATCTGAGATTTATTTCAGGAGATGGTGATGCAAGGTAGAGTGTTGCAGAATTTTGAGCATGTGGGACATTTATACCATTGGACCTAAGAGTGAGTATTCCAGTTTCTGCCTAAACAGGGAACAGTTTCTCTGCTAGGCATCCCAGCACTAGAGCACATTTAATTTCTCATCAGGGAGAGGGCGAGGTTTTTCCTGGAGGGTGCCTGAACAGTACCCTCTTAAGTATTCAATAATTGTTTAATGAAGAACGGAGTCGGTGTGATAGCAAGAGGTTACCGTGGAGAAACAAGAACTGTGCTCCCGGGCCGGGCAGGTCTGGGGCGGGGAAATTTTCACGTCGCCATAGCAACGACCCCCTCCACGCGCAGCCCAGAGGAAACTACAAGTCACATAAGTAGCCGCGGCTTCCCCGCCTCCAGGGGAGGCGGGGCTCAGGCCAGCGCGGAACCGGCTTTACCTCTTTCCTGCAGCGTGATTGGCCCTCGGCCCTGAGAGGCGGCCAATGAGTGCGCTCCGGGAGAGCGGCGAGGCCAATATGGCTTCCTGCACCTGGTGACGGTTGAAGAACCTGTGTTAGGTCTCATGGAGAAGCCACGGGGCGTCGAGGTGAGAGGGAGAGGACTTCTCGTGACTGGGAAAGGGAACCCCGAGAGCCTCGCTCGGTGGGCCTTTGAGCGACGCCTGGAGGGTGGAGGATGGAAGAATGGATAAACAGGTAGTTAGGCTGAGCAAGGCCAGAGGCGATTGGCGTCGCCTTTTGCTCCCGTTCTCCTGGGTCCGAGTGAGGTTGAGGGAGGAACAGCTTCACTGCTCTGGGGGAAGAGGAACTGGGTTCAGAATATGAGAGCTCCTGAATCTTCCTTCTCCTCCTTGTCTCATGGTGGCGTCTTTAGGGTCTGTGAGGCCTGTCACATCCTGGTGGGAAGTAAAGGAAGATTAAAGTTTAATAAACACTCCGCATCTGGAGCGTTCCCATTCGTTATCTCCCACAATTACAAGCCCTGTGTTATTGTCTGTTTTTTATGGATCATGCAGCTGAGGCTTGGAGAGGGTAGTGCTTCTCCCCAGGAGGGTCACCCAGCTGTAAAGTGAAGGAGATGGGCGCTAAGTCTGTCAAGTTCCAAAACTCTCCCTGTTTTGCTTTTTCCATTCTTCCCACCACCTGTAACCCATACATCCTTTCATTATTTGGCTTCTGGTCACCTTATATTTGAATTTCGTTTCTGGCACACTTGCATGTGTAGTATAAATATAAAGTGGAATTGCTCAAACACTCTGCAAGAGTAAAGAAGAATCATCATCAGTGTAGAGTGTGAATGATAACTCCCAGTTTTAGAGCTGTCACTGACTCCTGGGAACAGAACTAGGCTTTACATAGTGCCTGGGTGCTCATCGCAGCCCTCTAAAGAAGGCTCGTTACAGCCATTGGACTGATGGAGAGACCAAGAGCCCTAAGTAGGAGAGCCTGGATCCCAACTCCGGCATATCAGATTTGAGAGCCTGTGCTCTTAACCAGTAATGATCACCAGCATTTATTGAGTACTTGCTGTGTGCAAGTCACCATTCTGAGTGCCTTTCCCATATTAACCCCCAAAGCCTATGAAATAGGTGGAATTGTCCTCATTTACAGATGGGGAAACCGAGGCACTGAGATTGAACTGCTGCCGGTCATATACTAGGGCCGGTTTTGGAGTCTTGGCCTAGAGCCCAAACGCTTCACACCTTTTCTGCTACATGCCATGAGATTCATATACAATACCTCATTTTACATTGCACATCTTTTGAACCAAATTTTTTTTGTTTTATAGATGAGAAAATTGAGACCCAGACAGGTTAAACAACTTGCCCAAGGACCCACAGCTAGTTAGGATCAAGGCTGAGTCCAAAGCTATGGTATTTCCCACAGTGCTAGTATGTCATTTCCTCAAATCCTCTTTAGGGCAGTCTGGGCCCCAAATTAACTTTCATCTGACTTAAATTGTTTTTGAGTTGAAATTACTTTGGTGTACACCTGCTGAAGGGGGAAGAATGAGTTTCTAAAATACATCTTTTCCAAATGTCTTCACGAGGCACCATGCTTAGTATATTTTCACATCACTGTGTTCTGTGTGAATTGTGGTAAAATGTCGTCACGTGTAAATCCGCAGAGGACCCTGGTGAATTCCTAATACATGTTTCTGTCTGGCTAAGGTATTCTTTCGACTTGCAGTTGAGAAATGTATAAACACGAGTAAAGATCCTGGTGTTTACGAAAGGGGTGTTTGATTGTACCTGCCACTCGGCCCAGAAGCATTGACTTGACTAAGAACTGGAAAGGGAGTTGATAGCAGACTTGCAGTTTCCCTTGTCTTACAGTAAGCCAACCACGATTGCTTCTGCCTGCTTCGTGTCATCCTTTTCCTAGGAGACTCCGTCTTCAGAACCGATGGAGGAGGAAGAGGAAGACGATGACCTGGAGCTCTTCGGCGGCTATGACAGTTTCCGGAGTTACAACAGCAGCGCGGGCAGTGAGAGCAGCTCCTATCTTGAGGAGTCAAGTGAAGCGGAACATGAGGATCGGGAAGCGGGGGAGCTGCCCACCTCCCCGCTGCATCTGCTCAGCCCTGGGACGCCCCGGTCCTTGGACGGCAGTGGTTCTGAGCCAGGTGCCTTCAAAGTGTCCCCCAAAGATAGGGAGGTTGCAGAGGCTATGGATGGAGAGGCAGATGTAGGCCAGGTGGGCGGAGCTGTCCAGGTGTAAAGGGCTCTTTGATCTGATGTCTAAGGACCTGTGAGAGAGACAGAGGCACCCCAACTATCCCCAAGGGTCATTTCAGTCTGATTTCAAGTCGTGATTTCATTCTTTTCTCACAATTAATATTCATTCAGCACATATTAGATGCCGGTCATTAACATGGTGGTGCTTTTGCGTTTGTGTAAATAATAATAGTTGGTGGATTTCTAAGCCTGGGTCTTGAGAACATATGACACCTAATGTGATCTGGTTACTCTCTGGGAAGGGACAAGAAATAGCTCGTGAGTTGGAAGTGAGAGGGAAGGAAATACAGAATTAAGTGACCTCCAGGTAAGAGGATGAGGGCAGATAAGAATCCCCGTGAATCATCTAGAAGCCAGTTGGCTTTAGAGGTGTGATGCTTGCATAGCTGCTGGACCTGTGTGTCAGGGCCTCCAGTGTGGGGACTGCCTGTGCAGAGAGGCAGGTTAGATGGTCTGTGATGACACTCCTGTTTCCTGGTCCCTTTACTCTTTAGAAGAGGAGCATCTAATACTCTTTGCCTCTCCATTCATCCTGTCTTCTCTTCCTCTCTCCCCTTTTATTTTTATTTATTAAATTATTTATGTGTCTGTTGGTTGCGCTGGGTCTTCATTGCTGCACGCAGGCTTTCTCTAGTTGTAGCAAATGGGGGTACTTCGTTGTGGTATATGGGCTTCTTGTGGTGGCTTCTCTTATTACGGACCACAGGCTGTAGGTGCACAGGCTTCAGCAGTTGCAGCACATGGGCTCAGTAGTTGTGGGGCACGGGCTTAGTTGCATTGTGGCACGTGTAATCTTCCCAGGCCAAGGATCAAATCCGCCTCTCCTGCACTGGCAGGCAGATTCTTAGCCACTGTACCACCAGGGAAGTCCTATTTCCCCTTTCTTTTTTCTCCCTTCTATCTTCTTCCAGTCATTATCTTAGAATCTTAGAACTAGAATGAACTATTAGAGACCATCTAGTCTGGGGGTGCACTCACCTGGCCACACATTAGAATCATCTGGGGAACTTCTCATAACCACAGATGTCTGTGTCCCACCACAGAGCAGGTCATTCTAATCAGGGCATTTTTAAATGCTTTCCAGGTGATTCTAATGTGATATCAGGGATGAAACATTGATCTAGTTCAGCCTCTTTAGAGATGAGAAGAAAACAGGCCCACAGAAATTACATTTTTGTCTTCTCATTTTCCTCTTTGCAAACTTTCCCCAGTTGTCCGCAGGGATCTCCTTAGCCCCACTGCTGACACACAGCCAAGGGATGCCACATAGCTTCAGGGGTACACACCCAAACCGCTTCCTCCTATTCCAGCTCTGTCAGCCTTAGGGGGTTAATACAGTGCCCCAGGTTTGAAGGGCCCATCATTTTGTTTGAATTGGGGTGATGATCGAGGGAGTCATGTGCTAAATTCTCTTCCCAGCTGTCTGTGAGATGTGTGGGATCGTGGGTACCAGGGAAGCCTTCTTCTCCAAGACCAAGAGATTCTGCAGCGTCTCCTGTTCCAGGAGCTACTCCTCCAACTCCAAGAAAGCCAGTATCTTGGCAAGATTACAGGTGAGAGGCAGTGACTCGGAAGACCCTTCCTGGGGCCCTGGGTGCTGAGTCAGGAACCACTACCTGTGCTGCCGAGGGGCCCAGAGGGCTTGGGCAGGACGTTGCTTGTGGCTCTCTGAGGTTATAAACGGCCTGGTATTTCTTATGCACCCATTTCTGGAGCTCAATAAGTTGCAGATTCATGGAGCTACCCTTCACCCCCAACCCTCAACCCTCAGGGTCTGATGTGTTCTCAGAAAGTTCTCTTTTTGGCTGTGCTGCATGGCATGCGGGAATCTCAGCTCCAGGGATGGAACACATGCTCCCTGCAGTGGAAGCGCAGAGTCCAAACCACTGGGCCGCCAGGCAACTGCTGCCCTCAATAAGTTATAAACAAGAACTCGGGGGGGAGTCTGACACCCATGCCTTCCTGTTGCACTTTTACAAATGCTCTGAAAGGAAGCTGGGAAATGGGCCACAAGCTTCTCCGGCCATGGGGTGTTTGAGAAGATGGTGCCTTGACTCTGACTCCATTCCACAGGCAGCTGCCTAGAGTCTTACCAACCTCTAGTTAGTATTACCAACTAGTCTTACCAGCCTCTACTTTTGACATTTGTAGAACTCTGAGAAGGGGGAGGATTCTTGGAGATGTGTTGTCTAACCCACATACTAATTGACAAGTGTGCTGAGGTCCCGAGAGGAAGAATGATTTACCTGTGGGCTCTGTAGGAAGAGGACAGAGCTGAGACTGGAGCCTCATCTCAGGAGCCTGGCCTTGTGTCTTCACTACACTGGTTTGCAAACTTGACTACACGTAGGGGTCACCTGGAAAGTTTCAAAAATCTCATGAAGATTCTAGTTTAATTGGGAGGGAGCACAGCCTAGACATAAGAGGCTTTAATGAGCACCCTAGGTGATTGTCCTGTGAAGCCTGATGTTTATTGTGGGTCTCAGCCCAGCTCTTCTAGTTAGAGCCTCGTGCATGTTCTCTCTCACTCGTGAGACAGCTACTGTTGTCTCCCTCACTTTGCAGCTTTTAGTCAAGGCATAAGAAAGTCCTTCCCAGGGAGCTAATAATAACATTGTTATTAACTACAGTCTGGGGATACTTGAGAAGGGCTTGGCACCCTCAGTCTAACCAGTGATTCCTAAAAAATGAATTTTTAAAGATTACTATTTCAAAGCCTCAAAAATTTTTACTAACTTACTCAGAGGTACACAAATAAAATTGAAGAGCCAGGATTTGGCGCCAGATCTGTGTGGAACTTCAGTTCAATTCAGTCGCTCAGTCGTGTCTGACTCTTTGCGACCCCATGGACTGCAGCACGCCAGGCCTCTCTGTCCATCACTAACTCCTGGAGTTTACTCAAACTAATGTCCATTGAGTTGGTGATGCCATCCAACTATCTCATCCTTTGTCGTCCCCTTCTCCTCCCACCTTCAATCTTTCCCAGCATCAGGGTCTTTTCAAAGGAGTCAGTTCTTCGCATTAGGTGGCCAAAGTATTGGAGTTTCAGCTTCAGCATCAGTCCTTCCAATGAACATTCAGGACTGATTTCCTTTAGGATGGACTGGTTGGATCTCCTTGCAGTCCAAGGGACTCTCAAGAGTCTTCTCCAGCACAATTCAAAAGCATCAATTCTTCAGCACTCAGCTTTTTTTTATAGTCCAACTCTCACATTCATACATGACTACTGGAAAAATCATAGCCTTGACTAGACGGACCTTTGTTGGCAAAGAGACATGTCTCTGCTTTTTAATATGCTGTCTAGGTTGGTCATAGCTTTTCTTCCAAGGAGTGTCTTTTTGTTTCATGGCTGCAGTCACCATCTGCAGTGATTTTGGAACTTAAACCCACATTTTTTTATTTTGAATTTTGGCTGTGCCACTTGGCTTGCAGGATCTCAGTTCCCCGACCAGGGATTGAACCCTGTCCATGGCAGTGAAAGTGCCAGATCCTAACCACTAGACAAGCAGGGAATTCCCTAAACCCACATTTCTAGTTCACTGATCTCTTTTTTTTTTTTTTTTAACTTTTTACTTTGTATTACAGTAGCTTCCTTTGCAGCTCAGTGGTAAAGAATCTGCCTGCCAGTGCAAGAGAGGTGGGTTTTATCCCTGGGTCAGGAAGATCCCCTGGAGAAGGGAATGGCAACCCACTCCAGTCTTCTTGCCTGGGAAATCCCATGGACAGAGGAGCCTGATGGGCTACAGTCCATGAGGTTGCAAATGAGTCGGACACAACTGAGTGACTAAATAACAACATAGCCGATTAACAATGTTACGATAGTTTCGGGTGAACAGCAAAGGGATTCAGCCATACATATGCGTCTATCCATTCTCCCCCAGTCATTGATCTCTAATAAAGTCTCTGGGCCTCTCTGATCAGTGCTTAAGCTACAAATTACCGACCAGGTTTTCCTTCTAGCTTAGATGGTAAAGAATCTGCCTCTGATGCAGGAGACCTGGGCTCGATCCCTGGGTCTGGAAAATCCCCTGGAGAGGAAATGGCAACCCACTCCAGTATACTTGCCTGGAGAAAAATCCCATGGACAGAGGAGCCTGGCGGGCTACAGTCCGTGGGTCTCAAAGAGTCGGAAACGACTAAGCGACTAACACACAGTTCAGTGGCCTTTCACTCTGGGGTAGGACACCTTTGAGCACCTCATAAACTCTGTTCAGTTCATGAGCCTCCTGAAGCCCCGTCTCTGCCATAAACCTATAGGAGCACCAGGGGAAGGAGAAGGCTGAGAGCTTTGGCCACCAGCAAGAAGTTCCTGGCAGTAGCAGGGCTTAAAAGATGGAAAATGTATCCCTCCCTGCCCTCTGGCTCTGCCAACCCCCGCCCCAGCAGGTGAACAATGGCTAAGTGCTTCCAGAGTTCAGCACAATGTGTGACCCTCACCCTTGCAACTCCCCACTGAGCTAAGCATTATAATTGTTATCATCTTGATTTACAAGTGAAGAACCTGGAGTCCCAAAGAGGTTACCGGGGCAGTCCAAATCCAGAGCCATGTTATCAGCCTTTAGGCTACAGACAGGCTCTCCTCCCTCCAGGGAAAACCACCTACCAAGAAGGCCAAAGTCCTGCACAAAGCTGCCTGGTCTGCCAAAATTGGAGCCTTCCTCCACTCCCAGGGGACAGGACAGCTCGCCGATGGGACCCCAACCGGGCAGGACGGTAAGTCTGTGGGGACTGGTGCTCAGGAAGCCGGTGGGGTGTGATGCCAGGACTCGGCAGGTGAGGCGGGGGTGCTCCCTAGGAGCCAGGATTGGAGAAGGGGGCCAGCTAGAAAGGGCCAGCCCAGGCTCACTTTAGATGTCATCTTCCTCACCTGGGAGTAACTGTGAGATGGCCCAGGAGATCCTTCAATCACTCTCACTCTTCTCTTGAGCACTTAAAAGCCAAGAGTTAGCTTCCTCTGTTTAGCACTGCCTGTAGCCCTCTGGCTTTTATTTCCCTGGGGCAGTGGAGACCTAGATCTCCTGTGAAGAAGGGTGATGGGATCAGGAACTTCTCTCTCTCAGCATGAGTAGCTGTTTCTAAATAAATGAAGACTGGAAGCTAGGCACTAGGTGGTCTGACACAGCTCCCAGATCAGGGCAGGAGGGGCTGTGGTGTGTGTGCCTCCCACCCATCTAGATTGGCTGTGGCCAATGAGAGGTTGGGGGCGGTCTGAGGAATTTAAGCCAGAGGGTCTTTTCTCCTGGGGAGAAAGATCAGACGTTTCCCTCTGAGAGCTTCCTTGACTGAGAGTCTGGCAGCCTCTGGATGAGGTCCTCCCCGTCCCATCCCGATGGCCACTGCTGAGGCAGGTATGGGGTGGGCCCGGGCTGCACGGCAGGAAGGGGCCTGTGTTCCCGCTCCCCAGGCCCGGGTTCCTGCGGTGGCCACTGCTGGGGCAGGTATGGGGCGGGCCCTGGCTGCTCCCAGTCCTCGGGGCCGCCCGGGTTCCTGGAGTGGCTGCTGCGAGAGCTCCCCGCGTCGACCCCTCAACTCTGGTCCTCTTGGCTCTGCAGCGCTGGTCTTGGGTTTCGACTGGGGGAAGTTCCTGAAGGATCACAGTTACAAGGCTGCTCCTGTCAGCTGCTTTAAGCATGTGAGTGCCTTGGGCACGAGGGGAGGGAGGGCAGGGCCCGGGCGCTGCCGCCGGCTCACCCACCTGGCTTACCGCTTCGGCTCCGGGAGGGAACAGGCTGAAGTCTGGGTGCTCGAAGCCTGGCTTTGCCACTCGCTCCAATTCACCGTTTCTGTCCACTTGTTCTTCACCAAGTCCTCCCACAGACCCTCACCGAGGGCTTCGAGCACGCCCCTCGGAGGTCGCCCCCTAGGCTTATTCACATAATGGCACTTTGTGTTCTGGTATCCAGAGCCAACTGTGAGAATCCCTTTCTCTTTTCCCCCATCTTTAGTGCTTTCCTGTTGACAGCTTGGTGCTTGTGAACTGCCCCCGGCCCATTGGCTCCTGGGAGGCAGATATGGGTGCCTCCTGGAACCCCTTCTGCTAAAGGCTTCCTGTCAGTGCCTAAGTTGTATCCGATTCCTTGAGACCCCGTGGACTATAGCCCGTCAGGCTCTTCCATCCATGGAGTTTTCCCAGCAAGAACACTAGAGTGGGTTGTCATCTACTCCTCTAGGAGATCTTCCCAACTCAGGGGTCGAACCCTGCATTGGCAGGCAGATTCTTTACCACTGAGCCACCTGGGAAGCCCCGCTGTCACTGAGAAGCGGCCAAGGCTGAGACCTGGAGGGCTGGGCTTGGAGTGCAGGCCTGAGCAGTGGTCCCCCACAGGTGCAGAGAGAAGCCGAGGGGGCTCTCTTCGTCTTTCAAGCCAATTTCCTAAACCCCAGGAAATCTGGAGAAGGCCTGTTTATTTTGGCTGCATTGGGTCTTTGCTGCGGAGCACAGGGGCTCCTCGTTACGGCACAAGGGCTTAGTTGCCCCTTGGCTTGTGGGTGCTTAGTCCCTGGGGTTCGACCCCTGAGTTGGGAAGATCTCCTAGAGGAGGAGATGACAACCCACTCTAGTGTTCTTGCTGGGAAAGTCCAGGGATTGAGCTCACATCCCCTGCACTGGCAGGCAGATTCTTACCCACTGTACCACGAGAGAAATCCAACCACCCAGTATGGC
Organism: Bison bison bison; assembly: GCF_000754665.1. Taxonomy (NCBI): domain Eukaryota; kingdom Metazoa; phylum Chordata; class Mammalia; order Artiodactyla; family Bovidae; genus Bison; species Bison bison. The sequence continues at coordinate 486,269 of NW_011489458.1, read as the reverse complement.
GATTGAAGGAGCGCTGTTTGTGTCTCAGAAGCGCCTGTTACGCAGTGAGAGTGGGAAGCCACTAGGTGTCTGCTGGCACAGGTGTGATGTGCCAGAGGGTGACAACTAGGAGCCAGGCCTGTGAGATTAGCAGAGCTGTCTGACACCCCGACTCCCATGCCGACTAGGCTCTTCACAGAGGCAGGCGCATCCGTTCATCGCTTCCTCCCTGGTCCTGGGCCTGGCCTTCCACACACAGTGAGGGGAAACACCGAGGGGCAAAGGAGAGGATACGGTGTTTTGTGAGGCCCTGCGGCCAGCCACTCTCCTCTGCCCACCCAGTGGCTCACTGTCCCCTTGAACCCTCTCACCCCCACGCAGGTCCCACTCTATGACCAGTGGGAGGATGTGATGAAGGGAATGAAGGTGGAGGTACTCAACAGTGACGCCGTGCTCCCCAGCCGGGTATATTGGATTGCCTCGGTCATCCAGGCTGCAGGTGGGTGCTCCTCCGGCCAAGGCAGGGTCAGGGGCTGGGGGCGACATCTCCAGATGGACAGGTAGAGTCGGAGCAGACATCAGCTTCATAAAACAAAAAATCCCGCCCACTGGAGTTTCGTTCTCCCTCCTTGCTATGCTTTCATGCTACCTACCTTAGAGGGGACCACAGAGCTTGGCGAGTTTGGAAACTCCCATTTTGAAGTTCATTCCGGGGTTGATCAGGCCATAGAAAATTACTCCCCCTGCTGTGCCATACTGCTTTCCAGGTACATGGCAGGGGTTTGTTTTCGCTCTGGCTGTTGTAGAAGGGGTTCTTGGAGTAGGCAGCCTGGTTTAGGCTGGAGAAGCGAGAAGGCCTAAGAGTTCATCTCCCCTTCCTCCTGCTCAGGGTACCGGGTGCTGCTCCGGTATGAAGGCTTTGAAAATGATGCCAGCCATGACTTCTGGTGCAACCTGGGGACTGTGGATGTCCACCCCATCGGCTGGTGTGCCATCAACAGCAAGATCCTGGTGCCCCCGCGGAGTGAGTTGATGAGAGTGCTCCCCGTCCTGGTTCCTGTGGGCCCCCTGGGAGAAGTCAGAACAGCCCAGAGCCCTCCTGCCTCCTCGCTCCCTCTCCTCCCTCATCCAGAGGCCCCAGGGCAGATCCAGGTTGGGGAGTCCAGGATTGCCGGCCTGAGAAGGCAGAAATACGTTATTCAGGCCCTCTGCTGCTCTCTGGGGCAGACTGGCACCCGTCAGCAGAGTGGTGGCAGTCTGTATTCAGGATTCTGCTCTGTCTCCCCAGCCATCCATGCCAAGTTCACCGACTGGAAGGGCTACCTCATGAAACGCCTGGTGGGCTCCAGGACACTTCCTGTGGACTTCCATATCAAGGTCTGGCAGAGCACCCTGGGGTCTCCTGACTGGTCTGCTCCTGTCCTTTTCCCCTTCTGTTGGTCCTTGGTGCTGCTCACTGGAGTATTTTTTCTAAGACCCCCTTGGGTTAGCCCTCAGAGCAGCTCCAGATTCCCTAAGTATGGGTGGTGGGCGTCATCTACCATTAGCTTCCTCCCTTCTCTGATCCAGCCTCATCGGTCACGTTGCTTTGTCTGCTGGCGTGCTCTTCCAGATCCTTCCCTTTGCTCACAGCATTTTCAGGAGCGTTCATTCATCTGGGCTTCCCAGGTGGCGCTAGTGGTAAAGAACCTGCCTGCAGTGTAGGAGATCTCTCTGCATTCGATAGATTTGATTAAGTGCTTGTTGTATACAAGGCACGGCCATCTGGCACTCTCCCCCTCCTGGTAGGATTTGGAATTGCACTGCTCTGTCCCCACCACCACTAAGAAACTGGAATGGCTCTCCCTGAGTCCACAGTGCCCTGGTGCTAGAAAAGCCACAGAACTTCCATAACCATCCTCTATCCCAGGCAGGACAGCACGAGAATCTCAGCAGACAGAACCACCTGTCTCTTCACCCAGGCCCCACCACCGGGGCTCTAGAGCAGCTGTGGGATCTTGATCACTATCCTTGGCTGTGTCCAAGAGGCTGGCATTACTGCTGAGGTGCTAGGAGAGCCGTTCAGAGCTGCAGCCCAGCGGGGCCAGGGCTGAAATTAGAGGTATCGAGGCAAAGGGTGCTCAGTTCTTTATAAACACCAGGCTGGTTGAGTGAGTGCTGTTGGCAGGGGCCGGAAGCTAGAGAGCACTGGGAGGGACTCGTGATCAGAGTGCAGATCCCTGAAAGAGCTCAGAGCTGGACCCCAGGACGAGATTTGTGGCTCAGCTCTGGCACTAATGACCCTGTGTGACTCCAGGTTAGTCACATGACCTCCCTGGGGCACCTGTTTCCTTAATCTGAAAAGCAGTCTATGATTCCCATCACAATGAGTTGCTGGCATTTTGGTGCACACATTGTAAATATTCTATCATCCCAGGGACTTGGAAGCCAGGGTGGAACCTGGCCGGCAGGAGGGGCCCCTCTGCCCGTTTCCTCCCGCCCCCTGCCCCGTCCCATCCTCTGGTTACTCCCAAGGGACAGGACAGGACAGTGGGAGGGAGGGATCGACCCCAGCAGGCCTGTGTTCTGATGTCATTGCAGATGGTGGAGAGCATGAAGTACCCCTTTCGGCAGGGCATGCGGCTGGAGGTGGTGGACAAGTCCCAAGTGTCCCGGACCCGCATGGCTGTGGTGGACACAGTCATCGGGGGTCGCCTGCGGCTCCTCTATGAGGATGGTGACAGTGACGACGATTTCTGGTGCCACATGTGGAGTCCCCTGATCCACCCTGTGGGCTGGTCCAGGCGAGTCGGTCACGGCATCAAGCTCTCAGGTTAGCCGAGTCCCTGGCCAGCATGGGCCTGGGTCAGGGGGGCACATCTCTGCACCCCACAACTACTCTGAGTAATGGGGGCAGTCATCTTTACCTGAGGATGGCAGGACTTGACCAGGTGTCCCAAGGGGTTGAGTGACTTGACCAAGGACACTCAGCCTGAAGTGTGTTCTGTGTGTTAGTTGCTCAGTCATGTCCAGCTCTTTGTGACCCCATGGACTGTAGCCTGCCAGGCTCCTCTGTCTGTGGAATTTTCCAAGCAAGAATACTGGAGTGGGTTGCCATTTCCTTCTCCAACCTGAAATGGTAAAAGTTAATTCGCAACTAGAGGTTCCAGGCCACATCCTCTCCTTGCGACGTGGGAGGAGTCTGGGTCCTCAGGGCTGAATAGTTCCGACAGAGAGCTCCTCCGTGCGGGTGGGAGGTTGCTGAGCAGCCCCGCATTCTGGGGGAGGCGTGGAGATGGTCATGTTAGAAGCTTCAACTTCCTTCTCTCCCTTCCTCCCTCCGCTATCTCCCTAAAAGAGAGGCGCAGTGACATGGCCCACCACCCCACCTTCCGGAAGATCTACTGTGACGCTGTTCCTTACTTGTTCAAGAAGGTGAGGCCCAGCCCTGGACACTGCCCCTTGGCTGCAGGTCCACTCCAGACCTGAGGCCCCGGCTCTCCCTTCCCTCCCCGTTTCCTTGCCAGGCCGACGGCAGCTGAGGCCTCTTCCCCGCCCCTCCCCGGGTCAGCCCAGAGATTGCCCAACTGCCCCATTCCTTTAAGGTTCGAGCTGTCTACACAGAAGGTGGCTGGTTTGAGGAGGGGATGAAACTGGAGGCGATCGACCCCCTGAATCTGGGCAACATCTGTGTGGCGACCATCTGCAAGGTGAGCCTGGGTGCCCTCCCGCCTCCAGCAGCGTTTCCTACGGGCAGGGCGGTGGCAGAGCGCCCCCTACTGGTTGCTCCCGAGTGGCCTGGTTTTCGGGCACATAGACTGAGCTCCTGGCTGGGAATCTGCTTTCTCGTTGGGGGTCGGAGGCTTGCCAACCCTGTGGGCTGGCCCAGGCGTGTCAGCCATGGCATCAAGCTGGCAGGTTAGCCGAGTCCCTCGCCAGCCACCCGTGGGTGCTACGGAACACCTGGCCTGAGCCTGGTCCTGGGGTAAGTGTAGGCCTTCCTGCCACTGCCTGCTGTCTCCTTTGGGGGCTGGCATTGCCACGCCTCAGCCGGGCTGGTGTTGCTGCAGACCTCTGTTACTGCTGCAGCCTGAGGAGCCAGCCACACCCCTCGGCCCTCCTGGGGACACGCTGATTTGTCCATCTAGCCAACTTCCAGGCTCTGCCCCCTGTTCACCCCTGAGAACAGTGACAAAAGGACAGACAGCGTCCTTGCTGGCACAGCATGTGGTGTCCACTGAGGGGGTCAGGAAGATGCCCTGGGACAGGAAATGGCAACCCATTCCAGTATTCTTGCCTGGAGAATGCCATGGACAGAGGAGCTTGGTGGGCTGCAGTCCATGGGGTTGCAGAGTCTGACGTGACTGACCACACATGAGGAAGCTAGATGATTTTACCGTTATGGGTTACGTGAGTGCTGAGTGCTCTGAAAAGCAGCTCCATCCTATCCCTGTCCTGTCACCTCACCCTGGAATGGGGGTGCAGTTTAGAACACCAGGTTCTGTTTCCTTCTCTGCCACCACTAGGTCCTCCTGGATGGTTACCTGATGATCTGTGTAGACGGGGGACCCTCCACAGATGGCTCCGACTGGTTCTGTTACCACGCCTCCTCCCACGCCATCTTCCCAGCCAACTTCTGCCAGAAGAATGACATTGAGCTCACACCCCCGAAAGGTAAGACTGGCATACAGTTGGAGGGAGCAGGGTTGAGGCCACAGGCCAAGCCAGACCCCCAGAGTTGAAGTCTGAGTGGACTGGAGAGGTGACAGCACTCCCCACGGTCACCACTAGCCTTTAGTCTGGGCTGCCTTGGCCCCATGGCCCCATGTGGCTTGGTGAGCAGAACTCCCACCTGTCCCTTTGGGCAGTGAGCACCCTGTACTACAGGACCATGGTCCTAGAGCAGGTACCAGCCTGGGCAGGAAGGAAGAAGGTTGCTGGAGAAACTTCGGGCTGAGTCCTGATGGAGCTGCAGAAGCCCCTTTGGCGCTGTCTGGGACTCCCCCTCACCTCCCTCCCTCCCTCATCTCCGCCTTCCACTCCAGGGTACGAGGCTCACACTTTCAGCTGGGAGGCCTACTTGGAGAAGACCAAGGCAAAGGCAGCTCCATCGAGACTCTTCAACATGGTGAATAGACCAACCCTGCCCACTACCACCCAAGGTGGCGGTTCCAACCCCTTCTCCTCTCGAGTCCCTGCTGCTAAGATCAGCTGTTTCGGGGACAAGTCCAAACTCTGATGGATGCGGATGCGTGCTGAACAGTCAGCCAGTCCCTTTCCCAGAGGGGCTGGTGCCTGGGATCACAGTGCAGAGGGGTTCCTGGTCTGAGGACCCTGCCCCCACAGGCAGGCTCAGACCCACTCCCATACCCAGGGCTGCCCCGCCAGGGTGGGGACCTAGCTGATTTGTTCGCCCTTTACCCCCATCCCAGGACTGCCCCAACCACGGCTTCAAGGTGGGCATGAAGCTGGAGGCCGTGGACCTGATGGAGCCCCGGCTCATCTGTGTGGCCACAGTGAAGCGGGTGGTGCACCGACTCCTTAGCATCCACTTCGATGGCTGGGACAGCGAGTACGACCAGTGGGTGGACTGCGAGTCCCCAGACATCTACCCTGTTGGCTGGTGTGAGCTCACCGGCTACCAGCTCCAGCCACCTGTGGCCACAGGTCTGGGCTCTCCTGGCCCTGAGGGGCTCTTGACTTTCCTTTTCATTTTCCTTCCTGCCAACCACCCTCCACCCCACCCCCCGTGCCGCATGCCCACCTTTGGCCCTCTGGCATGAGATCGAGCATCTCCTGGACCACTTCTAGGGAGAGAGTGGCCCTGGTCTCCCCTCCTGCTCCTGACTTCTCTGTCTCCCTCTCCCTCTGGCCTGCAGAGCTCCTTCCTTGACCTTGCCCACTCTGTCATATGCTCGTGCCCTTGTGCACCAGGTAAATCCCCCAGGCCCCTCTAAGCACCCTGGTGATGCGGGTGGGAAGAAGGGACAGCTGTCATCCAGTCCCTCCCCGCAACCCCCTCCCCGTTCTCATGGCCCAGCTCTGGCTTTCCTTCAGGGGCGTCCCCTGTGTAAGGGAGGCCCGTGAGGGGTGGGCAGGGGTCTCGGGACGTGCCTGCAGCCTATGTCCTCTCAGAACTCTCTTCTCACCTCATGTCCATGTCTTTCAACAACAGAGCCCACCACACCTCTGAAAGCCAAAGAGGCCACAAAGAAGAAAAAGAAACAGTTTGGGAAGAAACGTAAGTGATGCTCTAAAGCTGCCCGGCTGGGGTGGGACCTGGGATCACCTGAGCCTGTGCCCCTGGGCAGGGGATCACTACGCAGATCAGTCACACTCTTCATATTCCCACCTCTCCTTTGCCCCTTGCCCCATGCACCCATCCATCACCCTGTGTCTTAGGGACCCACAGCACAGTTAGGGAGTCTTCTGGTCTCTGGCAGTGGTCAGGATGCTGAGGAAAAGACACAAGAGACTATATAGGTTGGAGCAGGGGTCGGGGGTGGCCTGGTCTCTGAGGCCTTGTGCAGCTGTGGTGTATGAAAGTAAAAGATGTAAGAGCCAACAGACGGAAGGCATTCTCTCATGATCCCCAGAGGGAGGGAGCAAGGGTAACCACCGGGCTTGGGAACCTCTCACAGGCCGGCCCAACCTCACAGGCCCCAGGCTGAGCTGCAGTGAGCTGGGCTCCCCAGTGTGGTCTCCGCAGAAGAGAGGATGTCCCGAAAGGGAACAGAAAGGAAACAGATGCGGTCCCTGGGCAGGGTTAAGATCCTGTGAGGGTGTGGTGTGGTTCGAGTGGCAGGATCCTGTGCCGTTCCGAATCAGGGCTGGGAAAGGCACGGTGTAGAAGTGAAGGCAGTGAGGAGCAGAAACAGGAAGCTTAACTGCCGTGGCGGGGTGGGGGCACTAACCTCTTACTGGGGAGAAGCTCTGCGCCTCGGACACACAGCCCTGAGGGTTGAGGTCAGAGCTGGGCCTCCGTCCTCCCCGGCTGGCACCTACCCCTCTGCTGGGCTGCCTGACCGCTGTTTCATGTGGATACAGCCCTCGCCTGGGTTGAATTCTGTTTTTATTCCAAGGAAAAAGAATACCACCGGCCAAGACGCGGCCCCTCAGACAGGGGTCCAAGAAGGCACTGCTGGAGGAGGACCTGCAGGCAGCGGCGAAGGCCCCGTCGGAGCCCGCCCCTGATGAGAGTAAGCCTCCGGGGGCCGGCAGGCGGCTCCCTGCTCAGAGGCCGGTCGCCTCCTTTCCAACCTGGCACAGAAGAGCAGAGTCAGGCTTAAAGGGCATTTTCTGGGCACTGAGAAACCTCTCTCAGACCACTGGGCCTGGAGGGCTTCCCAGACACCACCCCCCCAGCTCTGAATGGAGCCAAGCACCAGCCTGGCCCTCTCCACCCCCAGCCCCAGCCCTTAGCAGGGTGGGCTGCCTGCCAGGCTGGTGGGACAGGGCCCTAGGCCTTGGCTGCTGTCTGCCCCACAGATGGGAAGGGGCTCTCCCCACCACACCCAAGGGCCCCTGTCTGTAGGAAGCCCAGTTCCTTGCATCCTGAGCTCCATGCTCTCTCTTCCTTGCCCCGCACCTCTCTCCCTCTTCAGTCATCACCGTGCGTGTGAAGGAAGAGCACCTGGACGTGGCCACAGCCGACAAGGCTCTGAGTCCAGAGCTGCCAGTACCCGTCGAGAACATCAAACAGGAGACGGACGACTGAGCCTTCCTCACTGCCAGTCAGAAGCCAGCCTAGGGCGCCTCTCTTGCCACCACGCCAACCTGCTTTACTTTGGAGACTGAGCCTTTTTGCATAAATTTTGCCTGGTACTGTGGGGGCCGGGGACCCAAGGAGCAGCCAGGGTCTCCTCTAGCCTCTGGCCTCCTCTCCAGCAAGGCCATGTGACGGGGGCTGCCTGCGAGCAGCTCCCTCTCCAGCTCGAGTTCCTGAAGCTCTTCCACACTAGTCCCCTCCACTCCCCCAACACTGCTCCATTGCCAGGGCGGGGGCTACACACGGGAGACAAGCTGGCTAGTGGTTAGGCCCGAGCAGGTCTCGAGGTGGGGACAGACGGTCACCTGATGGACGTGAGTGGTGTGAGGGGTACAGCCTCTGTCCCAGACTCCATGCGGAACGGCCCCTCCTGCCTCGGTTGGGGCTCTGCTCCTCCTGGCACCCCCAGGAGGTTGCGGAGCCCTGTGCTGGTGCCCAGCTCTGGCAGGCAGCTGAGCAGCAGTGACCAGCATGTAGGTCCTGGTGACTTGTGAGGTGGCCTTGATCTGTTTTCCCTTGGCATGAGTACTGACTCCATTTCCAAGAGGAGCAGAGATAAGGTCTGCTCCCTGGGAAAGGGAGCTTTCCAGGGCCTCAGGTCGGGGAGACCACACCAGTCCCTGTGCCACGGGAGTGGGGGGTGGGTGTGGGTGTGGGTGTGTGCACATGCGTGTGCACAAGCATGCAAGTATCCCCGAGAGAAGGTGCCACCAGTGTTGAACTTGCCCACTCTGGAGCCCAGCTGGACGGGCCTGCCCTCCTCTCTCCCTTTCTGTAGCCAAGAGCAGGTCTGGCCTTGCCAGGAAGTCTCAGGGCCTCGACACGGGGACGGCTTGCCCTGCTGGGACGTGGCCCTGGAGGAGCTCCTGGAGGCAGGGATGTACTTCTTGGTCCTTTTCCTCACCGTGCATGTCCTTAACGCCATAATATATTTTGATTCCGCTGCTCCTCTGAAAGTACATTCTAGAATTTCACCTGGTGTCTGCCCACATTTCAGCTGCTTCTGCTCCGCAGTTAAGTCTCCTTTGAAGCTGTCTTCTCCCTCTGACTCACCCTCTCTTCAGGAGACCTGGGACCTAAGTGGTAACAGGCTGCTGTCCTCAGCCCTTCTTTTTCCTTCCGCGTGTTTGAGTAGAGACAGCATGGCTGAGTGTGTCCCTGTGTTCCCCTGTAATAGCTGCCACGGCCCATGCTTGCCTGATGGGGTGCTGACCTTGGGTGTGTTGAGGACTCTGCTGTTGGGTGTCATCCCAGAGATGGGCAACCAGCCCAAAGGGAGCCAATTTCAGTTCAGAGAGAACCAGATCATTTGTCCTTTCCTAAAGGCACTGTGCAGGCTCACGTGGAATAGAAACGACACTCTTGCAGCCTGAACTCCCCTAAATGTGACAGGGGCTGTGCCTCCCCTCACCCCACCTCACATTGATGGGTGGGTCATTGGAGGAAGGTGGCCGACAGTGGCTTGCAGTTCCACAGCCTTCTCTCATCGCCTGCCTTTGTTGAGGGTGACTTGCCCAGCTGAGAAGAATCATTTTCCCCTATGCTCTTGCCCTTAAAGGATCAAGTTCTGCCTGAAGAGCTTCTGGGGCGATGGGACTTGTTTGGCTTTCAGTTTTGCTTCTTCCTAAGTGAAGAAGTTGATGCCCACAACTTGATGCTTGGGTGCAGCAGGCAGGGCTAGAGGACAAGTTTAGCCACCGTTACAGCCCCAGATGGGCTTCCCACACCTAAATCCTATGAGACGATTAAATCCCTTTCTTGCTGCAGTCAGTCTGTCAGTGTTCCTTCTGAGACACCACCCCACCAGGTCGGTTACAGAGACGGGGAGAGTTCACCCGTGAAGAGTGCAGAACAGCACGTCTCCACAGCAGTATGCTATGTTATCTGTCCCTGCCACTCCCCTCCCAGGACCCCGGGCTCCCCAAAGGCCCAGCCCGTGTCTTCATGTCCCTGGGACCTAGAGGTTAGTCGGTCACAGACAGAAGTGTTGACCTCCAGGACATTTTAGCTCAAGGCACAGAATGAACCTTGCCCCTCCATTGCCCTTGCCTTTGGATGGGACTTGTTGAAGTTCCACAGCAGTGGCGGGGGTCGAGGGGGTGGGGAACACCTGAAGACTGGAAGACATCCTGAGGAACAGAAGCCTCTCTACTCCTTGCCCCACTGCCTGACGGCCTGCAGCGAGCGGCTCCCTGGTACAAACACTGGTGGAACCCCCTGCACCTTCCTTTACTGTCACCCCGTCGGACTCGGCTGCTCGAGGGATGGGGAAGCAAGGGATTCCACATTTGTGACAGCCTCATGCCAGACACTAGTTTACAGGTGTTCACACTGCTTGCTTCATCTTTGATCCTGTGAGGATGTGCTGACTTTATTTTACAAGTAAGAGAAAGAAGGCTTGTTAAAGTTCAGTAACTTGGTGGCCTAAGTTGACATGAAATGGCAACAGTGGGATTAAACTCCATCCAGCTCGTCGGCCAGGTCACAACCAGGACTCGGTGGCTTCAATCTGGTGAGCACCCCAGTGCAGAACATTCTGCCGGGGATCAGAGCCCGTGTCCTTCAAGGCCTTTGTATTCCTGGGAGGAAGCAGCTACTTTCAATAGAAGTAGAAACAAATCCTAGGGCTTCCCTGATGACTTAGTGGTAAATAAAACGCCTGCCAGTGCAGGAGATGCTGGCTTGATCCCTGATACGGGGACATGCCACATGCTGCAGGACAACTACTAAGCCTGTGCTCCAGAACCCAGGAGCTACAATGACTGAGCCCATGTGCAGCTAAAGCTGAAGCCCAAGAGTCACCACGGTGAGAAGCCTGTGCACCGCAATAAGCGCAGCCCCCACTTGCTGCAATTCCAGAAAAGCCCGTGCAGCCAAGAAGACCCAGCCTAGCCGAAATAAACCCCTGGTGTGATCACTCACCTTGAGCCAGACATCCTGGAATGCGAAGTCAAGT
>NW_011489458.1:472463-475460 GCF_000754665.1 Bison bison bison | reverse complement strand
GCTAGTGGAGGTGATGGAATTCCACTTCAGCTATTTCAAATCCTAAAAGATGATGCTGTGAAGATGCTGCACTCACTCAATATGCCATCAAATTTGGAAAACAACAGTGGCCACAGGACTGGAAAAGGTCAGTTTTCATTCCAGTCCCAAAGGCAATGCCAAAGAATGCTCAAACTACTGCACAATTGCACTCATCTCACACGCTAGTAAACTAATGCCCAAAATTCTCCAAGCCAGGCTTCAGCAGTACATGAACCGTGAACTTCCAGATGTTCAAGCTGGTTTTAGAAAAGGCAGAGGAACCAGAGATCAAATTGCCAACATCCCCTGGATCACAGAAAAAGCAAGAGAATTCCAGAAAAACAGCTACTTTATTGACTATGCCAAAGCCTTTCTGTGTGGATCACAGCAAACTGGAAAATTCTGAAAGAGACGGGAATATCAGACCACTTTACCTACCTTCTGAGAAATCTGTGTGCAGGTCAAGAAGCAACAGTTAGAACTGGACATGGAACAACAGACTGGTTCCAAATAGGAAAAGGAGTATGTCAAGGCTGTATGTTGTCACCCTGCTTATTTAACTTACATGCAGAGTACATCATGAGAAACGCTGGGCTGGATGAAGCACAAGCTGGAATCAAGACTGCCGGGAGAAATATCATGAGTAACCTCAGATACGCAGATGACACCACAGTTATGACAGAAAGCAAAGAAGAACTAAAGAGCCTTTTGATGAAAGTGAAAGAGAAGTGAAAAAGTTGGCTTAAAGCTCAACATTTAGAAAACGAAGATCATGGCATCTGGTCCCATCACTTCATGGCAAATAAATGGGGAAAACGATGGAAACAGTGACAGACTATTTTGGAGGGCTCTAAAATCACTGCAGATGGTGACTGCATCCATGAAATTAAAAGACACTTGCTCCTTGGAAGAAAAGTTATGACCAACCACGACTGAAGCAACTTAGCAGCAGCAGACAGCATATTAAAAAGCAGAGACTTGACTTTGCCAACAAAGGTTCATCTAGCCAAAGCTTTGGTTTTTCCAGTAGTCACGTACGGACGTGAGAGTTGGACTATAAAGAAAGCTGAGCGCCAAAGAATTGATGCTTTTGAACTGTGGTGTTGGAGAAGACTCTTGAGAGTCCCTTGGATAGTAAGGAGATCCAACCAGTCCATCCTAAAAGAAATCAATCCTGAATATTCACTGGAAGGACTGATGCTGAAGCTGAAACTCCAATACTTTGGCCACCTGATGCGAAGAACTGACTCCTTTGAAAAGACCCTGATGCTGGGGAAGATTGAAGGCAGGAGGAGAAGGGGACGACAGAGGATGAGATGGTTGGATGGCATCACCGATTCAATGGACATGAGTTTGGGTAAACTCTGGGAGCTGGAGATGGACAGGGAGGCCTGGCGTGCTACAGTCCATGGGGTCGCAGGGTTGGACATGACTGAGAGACTGAACTGAATTATGGTCCCAGTTACTTAAAGAAAACTATATGTTTTGTCAAATGTAGTCAAGGGGGTGATGGAGTCTCATCTGTGGTGCCAGCAGCACACCTGTACCCTTGCTCTTCCCACCCCAGCAACAAGCAAGGCCCCCGAGATTGGGTGGGAAAAGGCTGAATGGACAGCAAGCCAGCAGTGACCGTCATTGTGGGATTCTTCTGGACACACGGTCCCGGGAGGCTGCAGCTTAATCAGCCACTGCCCAGGGGACAAAACGGCGTGCAGTCATTTCCCCATAGGCCCCCTCTGAGCTTAGCGCAGAGCTGGAGAGGGTGGACATCACTCTCAGAAGCCACCAGAAGTAGATCTGGTCCCTGCCCAGATCTACAACCTCATGAAACTAGGACCAAGACAAGTCAGACCCCTACTACCATAAGGGCCTTGAAACCTGACCCAACCACCCCTTGGCCGACCTTGTTCGCTCTCTGCCGTCTTCTCTTCGTGGGGGTCCCCCGGGCGCCAGGCCTGGGGGCTGGTGTCCGCTTGGCCTTCCTGGCAGCCTGGCCTGGGCAGGCTTCAAAGACAGCAGCTGCGGCCTTCACCCTCTGGCCACGGGCACTGGGAGGGGTGGCACAGGTGGCCCCCACGCGCAGGTTCAGCCCAGCCAGCCACCTGAGAAGAAAAGGGGTAGTGGGGAAGCCCCTGTGCCGAGCTTTCCTGAGGACAGCGAGGAGGTCCTCAGGGATTTGGGGATGGTGGGGCCTAGTGGGTGAGAGTGGATACACCAGTTAAGTGATCCTGAGCAAATCAAACTTCAATCCCCTTCCTGTAAAAGGGGGCCGGTAATAAACAGTGGTGGAGGACTGGTGAGCCAAACCGATCGAGACGAGCTACTGAATTTAACGTCATTTTACAGTCACCATCATGGCCTTTATAGATGATGAAACAGCACAGAGAGGCCATGTTCCTCAAAAGGAGACAATCACAGAGGCGGGTTTGAGCCCCGGTCACTGGGCTCCGGGGCCCTTGCTGCTTTCTTGGGCAATGATGTACAGCACTCACACACACTGACTAGGTCCACTCGGCCAGGCAGATTTCACCCCCACTTTATGGATGAGGGAACAGAGGCTCAGGGAAACCCACCCCAAGCCCTGTGGGGTAGTTCCCCAGAGGGGGTAACTGGTCCTGGCAGGATCCTCCCCTGCCAAAGGTGCTCAGATGGCACCGACTTGGTGCCCCCAGAGAGACGGTGGGGGCTTGACAGCAGCTGGCCGGGCCCCCAGCTGGGGGACTTCAGGCGGAGGTGCTCACCTGTGAAGCGGGAGCAGCTGGCAGTCACAGTGGAAGGGGTTGCCGCTGAGGTCAACGAGCTCCAGCTCACCAAGACCGGGCAGGGCAGGCAGTGTCTGCAGCTGGTTCTTCTGCAGGTGTAGGCTCCGGAGCCGGGGCCCCAGGCCTGAGAAGGCCCCAGGAGGAATCTGCAGGAAGGCGCCAGGCCCTGGTGTGAGACCCTGCACACCTGTCCCAGCCCCAGGCCTGGGGAGTG
>NW_011489458.1:471696-472363 GCF_000754665.1 Bison bison bison | reverse complement strand
CCTGGGGAGTGGCAAGGCCAAGGCAGGGCAGGAAGGGCAGTGCTGGTGGGAGACTCAGGCTGGGCCAAGGCCAAAGCACTGCCCTCTGCGAGTCACCCAGACCCCCAGTTCATGGTTCTTACTGCTAGGCCCTATCCCCCCATATAATATATATTATAAATATAATTATTTATATATATGCCCCCCATATAATTATAACAAAAGCCCTGCCCACAACGTGTGTAACAGCAGGTAATCCCACAGACCCTGGGGAGCTCCTGCCTCCAGGCCTCAGCAGCGTCCTCCCTGCTTCGCTGTGGCACAGCATTCGGCCTGATCTGTGGCCTACACCTGAGCTCCTAGGGGCAGGCGCAGTGCCCGGCTCATCTCGGGGCCCCACGCCCAGCCTGGGGCCCAGCGAGGCAGGGCAGCGGTGTGGGCTGCCTCCCCTCGCCCCTCTTCCCCTGCGCCCACCTGCTCCAGGCCACTGCTGTTCAGGAAGAGGTGCTGCAGCGAACGGCCCACGGGCCGGAAAGCGCCATCTCGTAGGGCCCCGAGCGGGTTCCCCGAGAGCTGCAGCTCCAGGAGGGCCGGCAGCCCCTCCAGAGCCTCAGTGGGCACCTCGCCCAGCTGGTTCCTGTCCAGGTGCAACTTCTCCAGCTCCCGAGCGGGGCCCAGCGCCCCAGGG
>NW_011489458.1:468049-470360 GCF_000754665.1 Bison bison bison | reverse complement strand
GCAGGCGGCCTAGGCCTCGGAAGGCACCCTCGGCCACCAGCTCCACCTGGCAGCGCCGCAGGTCCAGGTGCGTCAGGTGAGGCAGGTCCCGGAAGGCGGCCGGGGGGATCTCCTTCAGCATGTTGCCCTGGAGGTCCAGACGCTGGGTCAGCTGAGCAGGGAGAGGCAGGGGACGCTGAGGGGCACCCGGACCACAGCCTGTGCCCCTTGCTGATGCTGGCACCTGTTCTTCCCTCACCTGGAACAGCCTCCTCCCCCTCATTCTCTTCATCCTGCTCCCTGACACCTGCTCCAGGGTATCCACAGCCACCCGGGTATCCCCCACTCTGGCACTTTCCACACTGAATTATCACTGACCCCTCTACGTTCACTCTCCAGCTCTTGACTCCGCAGGGTCCCCAGTTCGCTGCCCTAGGGCCTGTAATTAACTCAGTATCTATTATAGGTCACATAACTTGTTCCAGTCACTTAGGATTTTAAATAGATCATCTCCCTGTTGTTGGCTGTTATCATTCCCATTTTACAGATGTGAAGACAGAGGCTCAGGGAGGAAAAGTGACTTGCCGGGGCCTCCCCCAGCCAGGTAGTGGCAGAACCTCCGGTGCCAGCCCAGGCTCCTCCCGCTGTCCTTCTCCACCCCACCTTGCCCTGCTGACCTCAGGAATGGCAGTTGGCACCTCGGTGAGGTTCTGGTGCCGGCAGGCGACATGCCTTCTGGGATTGTCACAGACGCAGGCCTGTGGACAGCGCTGGGCCACTGCGCACCGGTTTGGCCCTAGCGGCAGCAGCAGTGGAAGCAACAGCACCAGGGAGAGGCTCTGGGGCCTGGCAGAGAGAAGAGCCAACTGTTCACAGAACAAGAGACCCACACTGTCTGCTTCCCTGAGCCCTGCTTCTTGTCCCAGAGCCCATCGGACATCTTCCTCCTTTGGTGCTGGGGAAGCTTTCGTTACCCTGAGCCTCCAACCCCTCCACAGAGCTGGAATTCCGTTTTAACAGAGGAGACGGGATCAGAGGGACGACCTGGCGAGTCTCTGTGACTATCTGCCCGTTGCCTTGGTGAGGCCTTGCCCAGTCAGTTCAGAGGAGTGAACAGGCAGTGCAGAGGCTCCTGGGTCCAGGGGAGGCCTGTCTTCCCGGGGTGAGGCTGGCGATGGAGAGTCAGCCATTCCTCAGACTGATGTGGCATCGGCACCCTGGTGCCAGGGAGCACGACACCCACCTTGAGAAGACGGCCCAGCAGCTGGAGGGGCAGACCCAGGCCTGGCCCGAGTGAGGCTAGACTTTGGGGGACCAGGTGTCATGGGACCCGAGAGCCTCAAGGAGCCTTGGTGGCTGGCCAGCGCCACTCTGACAGGCAGGCTGGTGGGAGCTCTGCCTTCTCTGCTGTTTATTCCTCTGCTGTCCTCTCTCCATCTTACCACCCAGCTGGCCTGGCCTGGGGGAAACTGAGGATATGGCCTTAGAGCTGTGCTTTGGGCCTGGTCTGTCCACTTACCCATCTATCCACCCACCATCCATCCATTGCCCAGCAAGACCCCTTCACCTCCCAACTGCTACCTGCCTCTCCACAGGGCCCACCGTGCCACGATGGCACTCCTTGCCGCCCCCCCCCCCCAGCCTTCCGCTCACTGCTAACACCCAGAGGGAACTTTCTGAAATACAGCTGGGCCCTGACACCCCAGCTGAAAACCCTCCAGCATCTCCTCACTGCCTTTGCTGGGAGGTCCTGAGTTCTGATTCCCTGACAGGTACCCACCCGCTCTGAGCCTTCAGTGTACCGTAAGTACGCAGAGCAGCTCCCTCCTGTCTGCCTGCCACGCAAACCTCACCAGCTCTTCCCGTGTCTGTCCTTAGCTCTGAGCAGCCCTTCCTGACCCCTGGGCTGGCTTCTACCCTGAGCTGCCCCCATTTCTGTTCACTGGCTTGTCACCATCTATTTTGCAGTCTCCTTGGAGTCCCAGGGTCCAGCCTGGCCTTGGGGCTGGTGGCATCCTCTAGTCTGTAGTGAGGTTGGGGCTCAGCGCAGGCTGGAGTGGGGTGGGGGCTGCGTGGTGACAGATCCCTGCAAGGTCAAGCGTCCAGGAGGGCTGCCAAGCTCTCAGCCGGGCTCCTGGAGGACTAGCCCAGGGGAGCTCACGGGAGCAACTGCACCCGCCATCTTCCTCAAAACCCTCTTTTGAGACCCTTGGAGAATCTCTGTCCGGGAAGATCCCAGAGCCCCTGTCCCCCCAGCCCTGAGAGGCCCAGAGAGGGATAGGGGCTTGCCTGCAGCCATGCAGCTTCTCAGACCCCCCCAGCAACCCTGAGG
>NW_011489458.1:461816-467949 GCF_000754665.1 Bison bison bison | reverse complement strand
GGAGGGGGAGGGGGCCTTCCCGGCGGCCATGCAGCTTCCCAGCCCCCCCCAGCACCCCGGAGCCCCCAAGCCTCCCCCCGCCATGCCGATCGCACGGCCAGTCTGGCCTGGAGGCGCAGCACAGGGAAAGGCTGGCAACAGTCCCCCGCCTGGACGCCGGGGGAGCCCCCCTCCCGGCCCACAGACCTGGCAGCAGGGGCAGAGCTGAATGGGAGGCTTTGTGAGGTGAGGGAGAGACGGGCACCACGGGAGCAGCGGCTGGAGTTACAGGGCCTCCTGCTCTGAATCTGGGCCTGGGCCTGAGACCCAAGTCCCTGGACCAGCCCAGCAAGGAGGGGCCTCGAGGGCCAGGCAGCCCGTGGGTCCCAGACCTAGACTTCCTCCTGCTGTGGGTCAGTTCCCTGCTCTGTTAATGTGCTCACACACAGTGACTGGTTTACGGGGCTGCTGTGGGGTTACGGTCGGCATCTGGCACACCATAGGGGCTCAAGAACAGTTAACTCTGCCTTGTTTGTGCTAACATTTACCTATGTTCTTCAACACTTTACACAAGATATTCTGCACATTTTTTGTTTTTCCACTCATCATGGAACTAAGTTGATTAGTTAGTATTGGATGGTATTTCATTGTATAAATGTATCGACTTGCCTCCATTTTTTATTGCAGTGTTGCACAGAATACCTAAATACTATCTTCCTGGGGACATGCACACTTAAAAAAAAAAAACAGTTTATCTAGACTGTAGCAATTACGTATCCTATGATTTTCCACATCCTATACTTTAGATCTGTGTTTCTGGTGGAAGTGCAGCTTTCATTCTTTTTTAAAAGCAAGAAACAGTGTCACACCACACACAGACTTCCCCATGTGCTTTATCTCACACAGCAAGTTCTATCCACAGTATCCCATGGGGTGTATTCTTTTATGTCTGGGCTTTTTTTTCGATCAGTATTGTTTGTGAGATTCGCCTGTGATGCATATTTTAAAAATTTGTTCATTTTCATTTTTACCCAGCATTCCCTTCTGGGACAGCGGCAGGAGCGTGGTCCGCCCCCGATGGAGGTAAGAAAGTGTAGCATCTCCTTGTCTCTCCTTTCTACCCGAAGGCAATGGCTTTCATGTAGTAGTATAGTTTTTAAATATATTAAACAGTGCCATATTATTTTGCAAACATGTTTCTTTCACTCAGCCATGTTTTTGAAGGTTTATTTAGTAGATCCATGTAGCTTCTGCATCTGGTTTGTTCACTTTGAGTGCTACACATATCTCACTGCATGTCTGTGTGCCATAGTTTAACTCTTCTACTGATGGATATTTGGTTCTTTATTTACTTTGGCTGTGCTGGGGTCTTAGTTGTGACATGTGAGATCTCTGCTGTGGCACGCAGAATCTGTAGTTGTGGCACCTGGGAATCAAGTTCCCTGACTGGGAATCGAACCTAGGCCTCCTGCATTGAGAGCTTGGAGGCTCAGCTGCTGCGCCACCAGGGAAGCCTCATTCGGCTATTGAATCTTCTGGTATTCCTCACCAAGCTGCTTGTCTCCTTCTGCGCGTGTACAAGTTTCTGTCAAGCAGACCCTTAGATGGGAACTTGGACTCACAGGCCGTGTATGTTTTCAGCTTTCTGTGTCTGCCAAATTACTCTCTGAAGCGGCTTTCGTTAGCCTGACGTCCCTCCAGCAATGTGTAAACGTGCCAGACTCGTCTTTTTTCTGGTGTCACCTCTCAATCGTATCTGCCAGCCTGGTCTATAACGGTATTACCTAGAGTTTTACTTCGCATTTCCTTCAAACTGGATGTATATTCTCAGCACGAATCCTTGCTGTGTTGCAGTGTCTTTTTCTACTCTCTCACCTTGTCTGTTAACTTCCACGGTATTTTTGGTCACTTGTTTTTCACTTTGTTTTTCAAATGTATTTGGCTGTGTCTGGTCTTAGTTGCGGCGCATGGGCTCCAGGGTGCGGCCTCAGCAGTGGCAGCCTGTGGACTTGGTTGCTCTGGGGCACGCACTTTGTTCCCTGACCAAGGATCAAACCCACGTCCCCTGCATTGGCAGGCAGATTCTTACCCAGTGTACCACCAGGGAACTCCCTTTTATTTTGATGAAGGCAAATTTCCTTATGGTTTGTGCTTTTTGTGTGTCACAAATGCTCTTGTGTTTAATTTTTCCCTTGAAAGCAGCTGTGGCTGTCAGGCAGTGGACTTGGACCACTCTGAAGACCGGTGCACGAAGGCAGCCTGTGCCTTCACCCCGTCCTGACCCCTGCCCTCCCCAGGCTAACTCCCGTCCTGAAAGCTGGGTTTGTCGCACACGTGTATCCCGGCTTTGGAACCCAGGGTGCTGGGCTGAGGCTGCCTTTGCTCAAGGCCACTGTTGATTCACCTGTGGGGGTCATGGTGTGCTTCGAGCCCACAGCACGCTCTCACTGTTGTGACGTGGCCTGTGCTCCTGGTCCACTTTTCAGATGTGCCTGTGAGCCATTTATAGGTTCCTGCTGTCGCAACAGTGCTGCTCCGGGCGCCCCTGACCACACTGCGTGGGCCTTCCAGGATGGAATCGATGGTTTGCAAGCCACTGGCCCAAAGCTGAGCTCCGTTTACTGGGAACAGCCTGGGGCTGAGCAGGTCGTTTGCAGCTGGTGGGGGGGTCACAGGCTGCCTCAGCGGAGGCATCCGTGATCTCGCAGACCCCAAGTCAGGGTGTTCAGGGACCTGGTGCCTGTGTAATCCTAGGATTGGCTGTCGTCCTCAAATGTGGGCATTCGAGTCTGGGGAGGAGATTCCAAAGTCTGCTCTCAGTAGGCAGGGGAGAAGCCCCCGGCCCCTTCCTGCACCTGGAGTTGCTCTGAAGGACGGGGCAGGGGTGGGCATCCTTTGTATCACCTGTGAGAGGTCCTGCTTGGACGTCACGACTCAGCTCTTGAACCTGTAACTCGAGATTCTTCTCTGACTTCACCGCCCACCACCCCCACACTGGGTCTCCTACACCAGACTGGAGCTCCCCAGAGGCTGGGTGCCGCCCAGGAGCTCAAAATGGCCAGACCCCCACTGGCCTCCTGCCTGACACCTGGGATGGGGCGAGGGGAGGGTGAGGCCTGGGCATCACTCTGCCACCCAGCCAAAAAGGATGTTGCCTGAGTGGTCCATGCCCAGTAAAGACACACTGCCCCCTAAGCAACCTCGGAGGGAGCTCTTCACTGTGGGGCCCGCTCCAGGGCGGGAAGGAGAGGATTAGGCTGTTGTCACACCACCGCAGCAACAAGAGGACCCCAGGGGTGGTGCCCTCCACTCTGGGCCGCTTCCCATGCAGGCCCAGGGGCTCCTGCCTCGGCCGCCAGCAGGGCCTGTGGCCACATCTGGACTGTGTTCCACTCAGCTGGGTCCGTAAATGGAATAATGAAAGGTCTGGTGGAGCCCAGGTTAGGTAAGGCGGGACGTGGGGCTAGGCAGGTGAACCAGGGCCCAATTCCCCTGCCCAGAGCAGAGGCCTTCCACTGTCCCCGAACTCCAGGAGTGGCTGCCCCTCCTGGGCGCCACCCACCCAGCTGTGCGAAGGGGACAGGCAGGCCCACGACAGAGAGAGGGGGCTACCAGGCTGACCCCCGGTGATGATACAGACTGGCCTGGGAGCTCTTGGGCAAGGCGGACTGCCCTTTACAGACCTAGATGTGGCAGGGGTTGGGGGGCACATCACCATGGCCCCGTGAGGCAGGACCCCAGGAACCAAGGCCTGAGAACAGCTGCTTTAGGGGAAATGTTTCTCAGTGGTCACTGCTGCCACACTTTATTTGTGAAGCCCCGGGCACAGCCCAGACACACACAGAGCACATGGGGAAAGCACGGAGTGTCGCAGGGCTCCTCCAGCCCAGCCCAGCCCCCACCTTGCCCCGGCCCCAGCAGGCCCTGTCCCTGCCCACACCGCTGGAGAACAGCTGTGGGCCTGCCCAGACCCTCCACCTCTCTGCCAGGGCTCCCAGGCCACACCCAGACACCTTAGCGGCCCACACGGGGTGCGGAGCCAGAGCTGTCCAGGCAAATGTAGCTCCCAGACCCTTGCGTCTGCCCCCCGCTTCCCTTCCTGCCCACGCGGTGTGGGCGGACACCCACACCCAGTCTTGCCCTCTGCCACCCCCACCCCGTGGCCCCAACCAGAGTGGTCCTGGCCCCTCAGGCTGAGCGGCCGCACAGAGCGGGGTGGATGGTAGGGGCAGGGGTGGCCGGAGGAGCCAGCCCTGGCGACAGGAAGCAGAGCAGCCCTGAGCAAGCAGCCCCAGGCAGGACAGGACACACCCGGCCAGCAGTGCCCCAGGCCTGGTGCCGCCCGCAGCGGGGGCAAGGAAGGCAGGCAGGGGGATGGCCGCCGGGGCCTGGCGCCTGCGCAGAGAGCAGAGCGTCCTCAGACGGCGGCAGCTTTAATGGCACAGCAGCCTGCAGCCCTGGCGCCTGGGGGCCATCAGCTCCGCTCCAGCGGGACCAGGGCAAGTCCGGCAAGGAGACATGAAAAACTCAAACCCCGACCAGAAGCACACGCCTGCACGTACGCCACACCAACACACACACTTGGGAGACGACACGCGAGACAAAGCCCGTCCCTGCCGCCGGCCAGAGTCCTTCAGCTGAGTCCCTTCCCAAGTCATGGTCCAGGCGAGGGATGGGCAGAGGCCAGCTTGGCATCTAGACTTTGTACAGCGTCTGCAGTAGATTGTGGCGGGCAAAGGAGCAGGATTCCAGGGCGCCGTTGGGCCTGTGGGGAGAGAAGGGTCAGTGGGCGGGCCCCGCTGGACCCAGGAAGCTCTGGCTGTGCGGTGCCAGCTTCCCAGCTGTGATGCTACCCAGAATACACACCACACTCGGGTTTTCTAATTTTCACGACGACTCTGCAAGGGGGACGTCAGCTCCTGCCTTTGCAGGTTGGGGTTGGGGAGGCACCTGAGGCCACATGGCCCCGAGCTGGCACTGGGCTGGGAACCTGGCCTCCGCTCCGCCAGACAGGCTCTCCCAGGCTTCTCCAGCGGGCACAGGGCCAGGGAGCCTTCCTGAGCCACTGGTCCCTGTGAGCGACTGGACCGTGGGAGTCCCAGCTGGGCCCCTGAGAGCCACAGGTAACCAGATCGTTAGATGGTTAGTTCCACTGCCGAGAAAGAAACTGGCGAGGTGCTCAGGGGGACAGGGAACCTGGCGAGCAGCCAGGACCGAAAGCCACGGACGCCTTGCCTGGTGCAGGCTGGGCCTGGACCCTAGAGCCCTGGGCTGGAGCTGAGGGAAGGGAGCACACGTGACCCTCATGGTCGCCTATCAGGCCCAAGCCCCCCTCCTCTGATGTGGATACGTTGAGGCCTGCACTGGAGGGCCGGCAACAAGCCGGGAGGAGGCAGTCTGTCACTGACCAGCAGGCGAGGGTGTCTTCTAGGGGTTTGGGGGTCCATGCCCAGCCCAAGGGCCAGACAGGGACGACAGGAGAACAGAGGCGACAGTCCCAACCAAGGGCTGGAAGGACACGGGCAGCCGGGGATGGCAGCTGGGGACACTCTGGACAGCCTGTGGCAATGGCTCCTGCAGCGGGAACAGGTGCAGGGAAGCGCGCACCTCGGCTGGCGGGGGAGGCCGGGCTGCAGTCCTCATGAGACCATGCCCAGGGCTTGGACTTGCCCTGGGCTTTGGCAGAGGAGCAGCTGCAGCACAAGGGGATGCCTGGGCTGGGGCAGGGGGTGGAGGGGTGGTGTGTGGTGGCAGGGGCAGGCAGACACAGCGAGGGAGTCAGGCCAGACCAAGGAGGCACCTGAGATGCCAAGTGGCAGAGGCCAGCTGGGTCCTCGCGGCCAGTGGGTGGTCCTCACCCTCCTCTATGCAGGCCACCCCCACATACTCCCTCACAAGCTCTAAGCGCCCTGACTGATGCCCGGGGGCCCAGCGATGTCACGTGTCCCCCAAGGTGGGGGCCCCTTCTTTCTCCTTGGACCCTCCCATGTTCCCCCACGGTCCTGGCTTCACCAGAAGTATGGTGGTCAGAGCCTCGGAGACAGCCTCACCCACCCCTCAGTTTGGCAGAAGGGGAGACTGAGGCCTGGGGAAGGCAGGGGCTCGGCTGGGGGCCACACGGGGCCTCAGTGAGGGCAGGGACGGGCCTCCCACC
>NW_011489458.1:461052-461713 GCF_000754665.1 Bison bison bison | reverse complement strand
CCGATCTTGGGCCTTGAGGTTAGGAGGCTCCTTGTTCCTTGACTGTGGCCAGCACCCTACCAGGCCCAGGACCCTCCAGGACAAGGCCCCCTTGGCCTAGGCTGCTGAGGGAACAGACACAAACTGCTCCTGGGATGCTGCCAGGCATGGAGCCCCGGTCGGCAGCAAGACGTGGGCAGACCCCCTCTGACCCGGTGTTCACTGCCTTGTCTGCAAGACAGGGCCACTACCGTGTCCCCACTCTCAGGGAAGATACTGTGCCCGAGCCGTGTCCTCAGCTGTCCAGGCCTGGTGAGATTCAAACACAGATGCCGAGAGCTGGGGAAGCCTGCGTGGCCAGGCTGGGGACATGGACACTGGCCGCGTGGCCGGCAGGTGGACACTCACTTGGTCATGAACGCTAGCAGCAGGGGGGCAAGGGCCTTGGGGAAGTAGTCCTGCTGCACCACGTGGGTCAGCGCCATCAGGGGGCCGTACAGGTTGGCAACGGCCTTGATCTTGTCTTCACTCTGCGAGACAGACACACAGCAGAAGGCTGGGTGAGCACCGACGCAGCCCCTGCTGAGAGCGCCCCACGGCCGAGGTCAAGCTGAATCCCACATCCCATCACAAGGCAAAGCCTGCTTAAGCAGACCCAGGCCTGGGGACGGTGGGCGAGCGG
>NW_011489458.1:457296-460915 GCF_000754665.1 Bison bison bison | reverse complement strand
CTTCATCAAAGCATCTACAAGGCAGAAGCAGTCGAGAGGACTCAGGTCATGTGGCCCCTGGGCACACAGGCTAGCCCTGTCTCCTGTCTCGTCAGGAGGTGGACGTGCGGTGGATGTGGCCACGGCAGCCAGACGGCGGGGCCAGCCAGCACCAGGGGAAGGGCTCAACCCCGCTCCCGCCCCTACAGGGACGCCTGGGCCTGGCCTGGCCTCAGGTGGAACGGGCGTGGGCAGAGGTGAGGTGAGGCAGGTCACGCTGGGGCGGTTTCAGCTGGTCTCTGGAGGTGGGGGGTTGGGGAATGGATGGGGGAACGGGAGGAGGTGTGGCCAAAGCCATGCAGGGACCCCACGAGCTCCTGCTCCTGTGTGAGGCTGTTCTGGTAAACAGAATTCAGGCAACCTGTCCCCACAAATGCCCCAGGAGGGGCGGGGCTGGGCCCTCAGGGAACAGACACAGAGACCCCGCCTGGCCCTTCCCGCCCCTCCCAGCCTCCCCTCCACCAGCCCACCAAGCGTCACCCACTTCTCCAATCGCTTCCAGCCTGTCCTCCCCTCCCTGCCTGGCCCAAACACTGGCAAGGTGGAAGGTGAGAAGTGCTGTGAGGAGAGGAACTGAGAGGATGGGGTGGCGAGAGAGGGTCCCAACAGGACCAGAGACCCTCGGAAGCCTGGGGAAGGCCTGGGGACCTGCGGGTGGAGGGGACAGTGTGTGCAGCGGCTTGGAGGCGGGGACAGGGTTCAACTCTCATCACCCCTCCTCAGAGAGGTCTGACCTTCCTGCAGAGGGCACCACCTGGCCCGAGTTCTCACCGTATAGAACTGTATGGCTTTGGGAAGGGCCTCAGGCTCCCCATCTGCAAAAAACAGAGAGGCGAGCACCCGACGAAGAACAGATGGGAGGGCAGCGCTCTGAGCCGAGCCCAGGGCAGCGAAGAGGCCGGAGCTGTCTGGGCCACCCCCCGCACGCACCTACAGCGTCCTGCACAGCCGTCCGCACCGAGGCTTCATCCTTGAACACGGAGGACACCTTCAGGAAGGCGGAGACCACCTTCTCCGGGTCAGACGTGTCAGTCTGAGGACACAGGAGACGACGGCTGGTCACCAGGGGCCTTGGCAGACGTGGGCCCCTGCCTGTGGCTAGAGGAGGCCTTGGCAGGACATGGGCCTTTGCTGGGCAGGGACACGCTGTCCCCCCAGAGCCGGCAGGGGCCCGGCCGCCACAGGTGTGCAGCACCCACGGAGAGTGTACACGCTAAAAACCACTGTCTCCAGGGACCCCCTCTTGCAGCCTAACCCGATGAAATAATCCAGCACGCAAATGACGTTCACAAGGAGGAAACCTGCCTCAGCTTAACCGACAACAGAGGAAAAGCGAAATGTTGGGAATCCACGGAAAGTGTGGATGGTTTAAGTGCTACCTCTGCTCACTGACATAAAGGGCGTGATGAGAGCTGTACTGACACAGAAAACAATGAATGGTGTTCAGTGAAAGGGTGGCCACACGAAGGTCTGCATCATATAATCTCATTTACCATGGGGGAAATCAGATAACAAGAAAAAAAAAAGAGATCACAGAACAACATAAGAGGGAAATAAAAAGCCAAAATACCAAGCCAACTCTGCGAGTGGCCCCTTTTATTTCTTCTAGACGCACCTCGCAGACACTGTGGGCTTGGCTCCAGACCACAGCAATAAGGCAGATGCCACAGTGAAGCCAGCCACGTGAACTTTGGGTCACCCTGTGTGTGCGTCTATGAAGTGTGCAGTAGCATCATGTCCAAAAAAACACGTATATTAACTCAAAAACACGTTCTTACTAGAACATGCTGTTATCTGAGCCTTCAGAAAGTCGTGATCTTTTGTCAGTGGACGGTGTGAAGCACTGTGAGAAATACCAAAATGTGACAGAGACACCGAGCGAGCAAATACGGCGCAACCACGGCATCAAGAGACTCGCTCACCATGGCTGCCACACACCTTCCATTTGTGTAAAAACAAACATGCAGCCTCAGCTTTCTTATCTGTCAAATGACAGTAGAAGGGCCTACGTTCCGAGGTGCCAAGAAGGTTGAGTAAAATCATGTCCAAGTGCTCAGAGCAGTGGGGGCAGACAGGCACTGGGCGCTGTTGAGCTCAGGGTGCTCGGTAATCACCTCGGCAAGAACGAGTCACAAGTGAGCAGCCTGGGGCCTGCTTGGGGGCCTGGGACCTTCACAGGGGCAGGAGAGCCGTCTAGAAGCCGGTCCTGCAGGACGTGCAGAGGGAAGCCTAATAACCGTGTGCTCCCGTGACAATCCTGCGAAAATTCCCAAACCCCAGTTATCACTGAGACGCCCCAGGCCTACCCTTCCTCGCAGCCCAAGTTGTGTCCACAGTGTGCGCAGACCTGTGCCAGCACTTGTCACACTCATTACACGAGTGTGCATTAGCTATGACGCTTGGCAGCCCCGCCCCCGCCCAACCCCAAGCTGTGCCGGAACCTCTGCTCCGGCAGCTCCAGCAGCCGAGGCCCGAGTGGGGCTGGCGTCAGTGGTACTGTTACCTGCTGGGCTATCAGCATGGAACTCTTGGGCCCGAGGCGCAGCAGCTTCTCCGGGGAGGGGAAGGCCAGGAAGGTGGAGACGTCTGCGGGAGGCGGGGAGGACAGGACAGGAGCTGGTTCCTGGGGGACAGGCGGCACAGGTGGCTCTGGAGAGGTCCATGTCCAGACTCCTCGCCCAGAAGGACGCCCCTCACTCGGGCCACTCAAGGCTCAGAGTCCAGAATTTCCCCAAATTCCCCAAGGGTGAGGGGCCTGCAGAGGCTGCCTCTGGTCAGCTCTTCGCGTAGGAGCCTCTAGGGTGTGGGCAAGCACTTCCTTCAGACTCCAAGAGCCTGGTGCGGCCAAGGGGATCCTTGGGATGACATGGGATACTGCAGAAATGACTCCAAGGCTCAAGGGGCCCCACCAGGAGCCAGTGTCTTAGCTGGGATGACCATTGCCGGTGGGCACCAGAGGCGCCCGGCCATCACACTGGACCATTAGCCACATTCAACATAGCCTGGCCCTCTGTGCCCAACCCGAAGTCCCCCAGAAGCTTTACTTGGGAACCTGAGGGAACAGACATGCCTCCCGGCCGGGAAAGGAACACCAAGTATCCAAGCTGGGTCACGACCCGGCCACTGTCTCCAGAATGGGGACCATCCCTAGGGGTCACCAAGATGGGGAGGAAAGTGAATTTCCATTTTTGCCTGTTTTTTACCCTACTCTTTTAGAAACACTTATATGCCTCCCGCACAACTGAAAACCCAGGTATGACTTTACAGTTGCCCTCTGTGTCTGAGGTTCTACACCCACAGATTCAACCAACCGCAGATCACGGAGCCGCGCTGCAGTTCAGTCACTGCAGACACCCACACAGAAGTGGGCTCGTGCAGGGCACACCCGTGCTGTTCAGCAGTCTACAGCACGTGGCGCAGCAGCACTGTGCGTGTGGATAACTTATAAATGAGCAGACACATCTGTCCTGGGGTTAAGTAAGACAAATGCAGCCGCACTGGGGTGATTTCCTCTTTTCCATGTGGAAGCGCGCAGGCAGAACGAGTCTGCAGTCCTGGGACCAAGACACCCCCACCCCCC
>NW_011489458.1:451414-457125 GCF_000754665.1 Bison bison bison | reverse complement strand
GCTCGACTCGTCGCCTTGCTCTTCCTGCTGTGGCTCCTCTTCCTCCTCCTCCTCTTCATCCTCCTCCTCCTCCTCTTCTCCTTCCTCCTCCTCCTCCTCGTCCTCATCCTCGTCATCCTCACCCTCGTCATCACTGCGGAGGAAGGTCTGGCTGAAGCAGACCCCTCCCTGTCCGGTGGCCCACATTGGCCCCGAGAACCCACAGACCCCCAGCCAGGCAGGAGCCGGGCAGGGAGGGCCAAGGAGCAGCTGTCCCGGACTGGGGACCTGGGAGTCGCCTGGAGGCCCGTCCCACAGGGACGCCTGCACTGCATCTTGTCCCTGTCCCAAAGAACCCGCAGTCCCACGGGGGAGAAGGAGGAAAGGAAGAATTTTGTCATAGCTGGGGCCCAGGGCTGGGCGGGAACACTGCCCAGGCTGAGACGCCCAGGACGGTGCCACCCACGTCTTGCTGACCACGGGAAACTACGGTCAAGGGGGAGTGAGGGGGCCGCCCTGCCTCTGATGAAGCCTGTTCCACATCCCCCGGACTGGGGGGCCCCTCGAGCCCTTCCTGGCCTAGGTCCTGCAGCAGCACGGGGCCTGGCCCTGATGGGACACGATGGAGGGCCTGACACAGAAATGACGCCCATCTAGAGGTCAGAGAGGCAGGCAGAGACGGGGGCTGATGGATGAGCCAGCTCCCATCCAGACGGAGGAGGCAGCCCCCTGCCCCTCAAACCCGGAAGACCCTCGCTCCTGCATCAACTTCTGCCTTCTCCAGTCGACCTCCAAGACTGGTCTCAGGAACAGCCCGGGCCCATCCCATGGCCACTGCACCCCACATCACTGCTGCCCCGCATAGCGTCACCTCAGATCGAAGCGCGTCCCTTGGGAGGCTTCCCCGACCCTCCTGCTCTATAGGGTGACTGCTCTCAGCCCCCTCTATGTCCCTGTGATATTTACACGCCATCACTTGATTATCATTCTCTTATTCCTTGATCCCTCGCCCACGGCAACAAGGTCTCAGGAGTCAGAAACCTTGACTGTCTCGCTGTCAATCCCCTAATGCCCAGCACGGTGCCCGGCACACCACAGGGACTCCACCCATGTTTTCTGAATGAATAAAGGGAGGAACGAAGAATCCGGGGCCCCAGACCCCCCACCTGAGGGACGCCAGCACCGCGGCCATGTTGAAGCCTTCCAGCACTTCCTGCAGCTGCTCACAGCCTTCTTCTCCCAGCATGTTGCCTGCTCGCGGGGAGGGGCCGGAGGTCAGCACGGGGTGGGGCCCACTGGGCAGGCCGGGGCCGAGGCCACCCGCCTCCTACCATTGAGGTCCAGTTTCTCCAGTTCCGTCTTGTCTGCCACGGCCTCAGCGACGGACAGAGCAGCCTCTCTCTTGATCTCACCAAATGACAAATTCAGCTCCTAAAAGATAACGGGAAGGGGTGGAGGCAGGCAGACACAGGAGCCAGAAGACAGGGGGACCAGGAGACACGGGGTGACCAGGAGACAAAGGGGTCAGGAGCCTCCGCTTCCCCAGGTGAGGGTTTGAGGCAGACTCTGTCCGGCGTAGACACACCGCCACGACAAAAGGAATACTATTCACCCAACAACTCCCACTAAACTGCAACGACCCGAGTCACTCTTCTCTTTGAAAAGTCAGAAACCCTAGCTCGGAGGGGTGAAGAGACTTGCAGAGTCACTCGGGGAGAAGGAGGTGGAAAGGCCGGGCTGTGAACCCAGGCCCACCTGCCTTGACAGGCCTGAACCCTGCTCCCCGCACGCTGTCACCCTGAGAGCGGGGGAGCCTGGACCCCGGAGGGAGGAGGTAGGGGGTCGGCCAGCACCTTCAGCTTCGGCAGGCCCCCGTGGATGGCGTCTGCGATGGCAATGGCGCCCTTGGAGCGCACCAGGCAGTCCCCGAAGTTGATCACCTCCACCTGCCGCAAGGTCTTCAGCGTCTGCAGGAGGAGGTGGGGGACAGGGTGAGGCCCTCCTTGAGCCAGCGTCACACCGCCCTGTGCCCGGTCCAGTTGCCTCATCAGCTCTTCCTGTTGCCCCCGGGAGGCCTCCCAGCCTCTGGCTAAGCCCCTTCCAGGGCTCCCTATTACTCATGGGAGGTCTCAAGGAGTCAGCAAGGCCCCCTCCATCCCCCAGCCCTCAGACACACCTTGACCCCCGGCCTGGTCACACCAGGACCAATGGAGTAAGGGTCACTCCCGTCTCTGGCCTGCCCACGGGCTGCTGACCCCTTTTCCCGAACACCCCTCCTGCCCTCCCTGTCCACACAAAGTTCACTTGTCCTGGAGAACTTGGCCACAAGGTGGCCTCTTTCAGGAAGCCTGCCCTGCGTCTGGCTGGAACTCCCTGTGTGCTCCCCAACGCTTGCTCAAGTCTCTAAGACCCCACAGCAGGCCTGCCAGACTCCTGTGGGGTCGTGCAGGCCTCTGAGGTTGATGGGAGCAGCAGCGTCTCCCACCCAGCAGCCCCGACGCCCAGCAGCCACTGTGCTCGAAGTGGACTGGCTCCTTCCTCCCCTCCTCGCCCTCGGGGCTCCTTGAAGGCAGAGTCCCAGACTCAGCTCTGTGTGGCCTGCACTCGGTACAGCGCTGGGCACTAGACGGGGGCTCAATAAACAGCTGAGGAAAGAATCGATGAGGCCAACAGGCTGGAGCAGCCTCTACGTGGCCTCTGAGAACAAAACCAGCACCGACAGCTGCGGCTGCATGGAGGTCGCTCAGGATGGGGCAGCGCGGACACGCAGAGCTGCCCCCAGGGCCCAGGCCCCCTGGTGACAGATGCCCCGTTCGGGACACGTGCACGTGGCTGAAGCCACAGGATACACACCAGGTGGGTGGGCCGGGGGGAGAGCAGCCACCTGCCGACGGGTCCACAGCAAAGACAACCACCAGTCCTGGTTTCCGTGGCCCACTCGGGCCCTGCTGTGCCCCTCTCACCTTGGCCATGGCCACGGCGCCCTTCTCGGTGAACGTGTTGTCGTTCAGGTTGATGACCCGCAGCAGGGGGTTGATGGCGAAGGCTTGGGCCAGGGCAGTGACGCCGGGGTGGTTGATCCCATTCTGGGGCATGTGGACCTCCTCCAGAGTCCCGATGATCTGTGGGGGGCAGGAGTGAGAGCAGTGGGCCCCGAGGTCGGGGGCGGGGCCAGGGGACACCCTGCGGGCAGGAGGGCAGTACCACCAACCAGGTGTGGGAGGGGCTTGTCCATGAACACAGGGCAAAGCATGCTTCAGGGCACAACCACACCTGATCCTCTCGTCTCACGAGGGAGACCTACCTGGGATCAGGACCATCACCAGACAGATGACTGAGATCAGAGGGGCTAAGTAACTTGCCCAGGGCCACACAGCTCTGAGCACTGGTGTCTCTGTCTGGCACCTCTGCACTGCAGGGACCCTGGGCTTTGGCCTGCAGTCAGCCCAGGCCCTGCTCTGTATAATGCAGCACCGCGTGGCCTTTCTTTATGAGGGTGCTGCTGCCTTATTTACACAGTATGAGTGGCAGCCCATC
Source organism: Bison bison bison (assembly GCF_000754665.1). Taxonomy (NCBI): domain Eukaryota; kingdom Metazoa; phylum Chordata; class Mammalia; order Artiodactyla; family Bovidae; genus Bison; species Bison bison. The sequence continues at coordinate 453,609 of NW_011489458.1, read as the reverse complement.
TTCTGCATCCTTTTCTTGGGGTGAGAAGGCTTCCTGAACCTAGCGAACCCCCTCACTCCAGCCTTCCCTCACCTCCTTTTCTCTGCCTGGAACACTCTGTCTCCTCCTTTTTCTGGCATTTTCTTGACAGGCTGACTCCTAATGTGTTTAATAGCTCTCATTTTGGATGCCTCCTCCCACAGGAAGACTTCCTGGATTGCCCTACCCCAACCCCCACAGCACAACCCAACACTCTTCCTCTCTGCCCCCAGGGCGCCTCATCCTTCCCCTCTCATGGTGTTCATCCTTCTAAAGTGTCAAAGCCACCTTCCTGTCTGCATCCTAACAGCCCCCAAGATCTCAAGGAGAGGCCCACGTCCCAGTCTCCATCACCACCCTGGAGGGACTGAGGACAGGCCTGGCCTAATTCTGTACCCAGGCACCTTGTCATCTCTGGGCGCCCAGCACAGCATGGGGATTCACAAATGAACACAGGCAGCCCAACTGAGGCACATTCCAAGTCAGGGCTCTTAATATTTTCTGTGCCATCGGGCAACCTGGTAAAGCCCTAGGGCTCCCCCTCTGGATGTTTTTAAATTTTAAGCTAAATTATACAGAATAACAAATCAATTCAACTGGAAGACAAGTATCAAAATGTTTAGAAAACTGCCTAAATGTTTGCTGTACTCATACATATACCTCTTAAGCCAACGGATAATAAGACCTTGGAGAACCATTAACTTTAATGTATGAGAAACAAATACTTCTGTCTATCCACAATGGCTATCATTTGACATGAAAATACCTGTGATTTCTCCTGGTAACAATGCCACAAGAATTTCTAAAGCTGAAGTTTACTGTCCACATTCACCATGGAAGGTAAATGCTGCATTTTATTAGCTCTGGTAGTGAAACAATCATGCACTATCCCCCTGACCACATTCAAAGCCTTCCTGAACTCTATTCACAGACCAGTGGGATCCCACAGCGTGCATGCTCAGTCATGTCCAACTCTATGCAAAGCCATGGATTGTAGCCCACCAAGCTCCTCCGTCCGTGGGATTTTCCAGGCAAGAATATTGGCGCGGGTTGCCATTTCCTACTCAAGGGGATCTTCCTGACTCAGGGATCGAACCCAGTCTCCTGTGTCTCCTGCATTAGTAGGCAGACTCTTTACCACTGAGCCACCTGGGAAGTCCACGGACCTGACTTAGACGCCCTGCCCTAAAGGACACCTGAGAGCACCCCCTCCAGCTGCTGCTCCCACCCTCCTCCCTGGCTCATGGGCAAGTTTCATGGGCTCCATCCCAGCGCCCTTCTCACTGGAGCCAGGGACTGTGACCCCACAGGCCGGGGTCAGCACTCACGCTGCTCTGGCACTGCCGCTCGTTTCCCAGCCTGGCAGGTCACAAATAGCACTGACGATTCACCCCAGAAGGCGGATCACGCCACCTTTCCGACTCGAGTGATGGGGATCCTGTCCCGAGAAGATGAGCTAGCAGCCTCGGAGGGGGAGGCGAGCCACCCGAGGTCTCTTGGCCAAGTTCTTGCGTCTGCCGGCCATGCTCAGCCTGCCCCAGGGCAGGGAGGGCAGAAACCACTCACCCCGAAAGCTTCTGCCAAGGCGGTGGCTCCGTCATTCTCCAGACGGTTTCTGCCCGCCATGAAGACCTTCAGTGCCAGTGGCTTGCCTTGGGCACTGGACTTCCGATGACACTCGGTCAGAGCTGCTGCCAGGATCTGGGGGAGGCAGGAGGCCCTGGTCTTCAAAGTGCTGTACCAGCCACGGCCCGGGTGGATACGGGACGAGGAACTGCTCAGCAGCAAGCACCTCAGCTGGGCCCAGCACTTTGCAGGAACATGGGCTGTGACATCCACCTCTGTGTCCACCTATCCCGTCAGCCTGTGGGGCTTAGCCTCATGGTAGGGACGGGGAGAGGGAGATAACAACACCGAGTGACGTGGGCAAGGGGCTTCATGGTCAGCCCACTTTAGCGTCAGGACCCTCTGTCAGGTGGGCACCATCGCGACTCCCACACTCTGGCTGAAGAAACTTGGGCTCAGAAAGCGACAGAAACTTTCCTGCAGACACCATGCAAGCGGCACACCCTGGACAGAACCTGAACCTTCTGGCATCTCCTCCACGCTCCGCAAGGCCTCAGGGGAGCTGGCCAAGGAGGGCAGGGCTCCCCCCACCATGACCCATCTGACACCCG
>NW_011489458.1:448900-451285 GCF_000754665.1 Bison bison bison | reverse complement strand
ACACCCGCCCAGGCTCTGACCAGCCATACAGCGGGGGCTCACCTGCTGGGGGTAAAAACCTAAAACGTGGTTTGCCCTGACCCTGGGGTGGTGCCAGGAGGTGGCCTCTATCTAGTGACACCAACAGAGCAAGAGGTCACAAACACCAGTCGGCTGGTGGGTTGAAGTGGAGAGACGGCAGTATAGAGGACGTAAACGGGTCCTGGGCAGCGCGGCAGCAGACACTTACACACACCTGCCAGGCCTTGAGCGCTCCCGGCCAAGGTGCTTTCACACCTCATTCAACCTCAAAACCAGCCCGGGAGACAGAAGGCATTAGCCTTGCTCTGCAACGAGGGAGCCGGCTCAGTGTGGCTGCACACAGCTCTACTCCGGGGCACATACAGGACCCGGGACACCGCCAGCGGGGGTCGGGCGTGTGTTCAGGGCAGAGCCCACCGACTTCTGCTGCAGGCCAGCCTGAGGGATCTGCAGAGGCAGCTCTACTCCGGGTGGGGCTGGACTGGTGTCCTGCGCTGAGGCAAACACTGTTGTCTTAACACACAGCTTAGTGCCCCTAGACCGGAGGCCTGCAGGCTGAGACGGCCCAGCGTGAGCTGCCCGCCCTCCCACGGGGCAGGAGGTGACAGGCCATGTGCAGGGCAGGCCACTGTGGCTCCTCAGCCTAGGCCGCCTCGAGCACACACAGGTGCCTCCTGCTGCTCTGAGCGGCCACGGGGATGCTGGTTCAAATCCCACATCCGGCCCACGCTAGCTACATCATCTGAGGCGCTCGACCCAAGAGCTCTAAGCTCAAGTGCCGTTATCTGAAAAGGCAGGGACAGTGTCACCCACCTCTCAGTAAGGGGGGAGAATTAAGGTGACACGTCTTCAAAGAGAAGACGTCCCTGTTTGCTGTCAGTTCCCATGTCCGGGCCCCCTGCTCGTTTTGGTCAGACGGTGAGGGAAGGAGAATGGGAATGCAGACTGGCGCTTGGCCTTTCTAGAAGCTAGGCCAGAAACAGCCAGAACGGGCCAAGAAGAGAATAATCAAGGCTGGCCTCCCTGGCCCTTCTGCTCTGACCAGCCTGGTTGCTGGCAGGACAGAGGAGGCACCCTGGGCAAGGGTCTGACCAGGGACAAAGGTGAGCTGCGCCCAGGCCTCCCCGAGTGGCCCCTTGCTGTGGGCTCCCTCCGCCACTGCACATGCCAGCCCTCACATGGCTCTGGCAGCTGTTCCGAGGGCACAGCGGGTCTGGTGATGCCCAAACCCTGTGCTCTGCAGAGCCAGCAGGTTGGAGCACGTCTGCAATACTGCCTGTGGGTTGCTAAGGCAACACAGAACTGAGGATGGTTGCTTGGCAACTCCACCCTCCCAGATCCATCTCCTGTCCCCACTGGCCATAGGCTGCTGCCTTTGAGGCCTTTGTCCTTTGAAGAGAAAAACAAGAGGCGAACCATCCCAGACGGTGGGTGGCCAAGGGCACATACTCCAGGCGGATGCAGATGTACCAGGGGACCGGGCAGGGAGGAAGGCGGAAGACACAGGGATGTGGGGGAGGGAGTGGCCACACCCACCTTGCCACCACCGATGCCCATGCCACAGTTGTTGAGCTTGAGTTCGTGCAGTGTGAAGCAGGCGGAGCTCTTGAGCAGGGCCTCGAAGCCTCGCACGCCATCAGGCCCGAAGGCGTTGTCACTCAGGTCCAGCTCTACCAGCTGGGCCCCGGCCGTGATGAGTCCCTCCCCGAGAGAGATCTGGGCACAGAGGAGCTCGCGTCAGTTTCACAGATAGGGACCAGGTGCTACTTCTGTGCCAGGCCCTTCCTGCCCTCGGGGGGCATCTGGCAGGTGGGGACCCGGCAGAGACACAGACTGTCTCAGTACAGAGCTGACCATGTTACATTGGACTGAAAACCCTGCAGAGGACTCTTAATTCAGCTGTAGCCTGGGGCTTAGTACGGTCATCCGGGAAAGCATCCTGCAGGAGGCCACATCTGAGCTCAGTCTGGATGAGCAGCAGCCAATCATGGAATACGAGGAGGTTCCAGCCAGAAGTAAACCCACTAGCAGAGGGACACAGCACGAAGCGGCAAGCTGTGTGTCTGGGGACAAGCCTCCAGGAGAGGCGGGGGTCAACTCAGGCAGGCGCCAGGCCAAGAACTGTGAACTTGGGCCTGAGCGCAGTGGGCTTGGAGGCGCGTGAGGGGTACAGAAGACACAGCCCCAGACTTGGGGAGGGCAGACAGACAGGCAGAGGGAGGCTGGAGGTGTGAGACAGGGATCCAGGCAACAGAAGAGGCTGCGGGGGCCAGTGTGATGAGAGGTGGTGGAGGGGAAACTGAGTCTCGTCAGGGTTCTCACAGAGAGAGGGGGGACCTGCAGAGATGGGTTCAAGATCGGAAG
>NW_011489458.1:441133-448800 GCF_000754665.1 Bison bison bison | reverse complement strand
ACCGATGCCCCAGGGTTTCCAGCGGTGACTGAGCACCCAATGTGGGTGCCCCATTTCCCACCTCAGCCCAGGACCAGATGTGGCCAGAAGGTGCTGAGCTCTCCCGGGAACCTGCCAGGCTGGGACACCGAAGTTCCCCAGGACAAGTGGGTGGGGCAAGGCGGCTCTGCCAGGGCTGGGCATGGAGGGGGCAGGGTTTCAAGGTGGGAGGCGTAGGGAAGACACTGCCCTTGATCCAGTGATGGACAGGGCAGCTGAGGCAGTTTCCACGGCCTCCAACCCCAGATCGACAACGAAGGGCCATTCTCTGGCTCCCCCGCCTGCTGAAGAAAGCCCAGCCCCAGTGATAGGGCTGCAACAAATCTCAGCCCTTAAGCGGTCAGAGGCTCAAGCTCTCCCTCTACACCACTCCACCATCCCTGCACTTCACGCCATTCCTGGACCCCAAATTTGTATTCCTGTTTCTGAGACGTGCTCTCACCGTAAGTTTAGTATGGAGATCACGCCTTCTGCAGAACTTCTGCAGAAGATTAGAGGCTAAAATGTAGGTAAGACAACAGCGCAGAGGCGCCCAGCCAGGATCTCATCAGTCAGTCTCCTTCAACTTTTCTAACTCAAAAGCCTTTTGTATACACTCACGTCAATTCACTTAACCTGTGCTCTGAATCCTAGCCGCCCCTGGTTCCTGTCCACCCTTGGAGACTTGTATCCAGCTTGAGCAACTCTGCCAGGGCTCCATCAACCTTCCACCCAGGGAGCCCGCTCTCCAGTGTCCCCATGGGGACAGCTGTCCCATCCTGGATGACCCTTAACTGTCTATTGGACAGAGGTGCTTTAGAGATGAGGCTAGTGCCGGCATCTCAGGAGGGCCGGTGCTGGCTGATCGGAGGCCTGGGAAGATAGCACCAGCACAACACAGACCAGACGGACCGGAAGCTTGCCCAGCCTCGCTGGGAGGCCTCGCTGGGAGGCTGCCAGCCCCGCCCCCTCCCCTTGAGCCCCAGGCAAGCCACACTGGGTCCTGTGACCCTCCGTGCCTCCCACACATGCACACAGGCTGGGAGCTCCACCCAAGCCAAGCTGAGCCCAGGAATGGGGAAAAGGAAAACAGGCAGAGAGAAGCCACCCATGATGAGAACCAAAGCAGAAAGAGTGGTATTGGAGAAAGGGAGGGGCCGGAGGAAGACTGGGCAGCCTGTGTGCAGAGTCAAGTCGAGAGGGACCTCAGGACACAGAAGGAGGGGCTGGGATGAGGGGATAATCATCTGGGGAGGAGACCCACGCTGCCTGTGGGCGAAATCTCTGAGCTCAGGTCTCTGCTGCGCTTCCTGTCACTGGGCCGCCCAGTCTCCCAGGGACCTTGAGTCCTCACTCCTGGCTCCCCATCACCGCGTGTGCTGCCACCTGCTTGTCAGGACACAGACAGCGACCGCGCTTGCCTGGCTGCCATGGCAGAATCTCGGCCGCCCCCAGGGCACTCTCAGCCTCCACAAAGAGGAGGCTGTGAGGGAAAGTCCTGGGAGGTGCTAAAGGGGTCCCTGCGGCCCGGGGCGCAAGCAGAGGTCGCCTTTACTCACCAGGGCGGGAGGGATCTCCGACCGCAGCCTCCCCGTGAACATGTCGCTCCAGTGGCATCGCTTTGGAAGGAAGAAGAGAGTTAGCCGAAACCCTTCGAGATGGCCTTCAGACAGCCCCTCACCCCCATGGACCTGGGACCAGCTGTGATGGACGCTGACAGGACCTGGAGGCCCCAGAGGAAAGGACCGTGAGTATCAGCAGCAGTGTCAGGAAAACCCTCCATCTGTCCAACCCTCTGGTTCTCAGAGAAAAAAATAATCAGGCTGAGAGGGAAGGAGGGGACTGGCCCCAGGCCCCCTGGCAAGGCAGCGGAAGGACCAGGACCAGGACACCAGACTCCTGGCCCAGTGCTCCTTCCCAGTCCAATTTTCCCCCATGGTGTGGGCCATAGCAACACGGGACATGATCTTGGAGAGTGGAGGAAAGGAAACGAGACAACATAGAACCCAGCAGTGAAGAAGTTACTCTCTTTTCAACCCTCCTTACCACCTCCAGAAGACAGGTTTGGTTTGGGGTTAGTGAGTCTCACCCACGCCCCCACTTCCAGCTCATCTGCCTTTTTAACAAAGGGAGAGAAGGCTTCAGGTTCAGACCCTTTAGATGACAGTGACCTCGAACTAGAATTTAATAACACTCTGATTTCCTTTATAGTAAGGGATGTGATTTTTCCAGCTAGAAAAGAGATCGCGTTTGCTTTTAAATTACTTCCAAGTGAGCTGATTTAAAGGCCATGCCAGTTAAATATCACAAAAGCAGTGGCCACGTAGCTGGGTCACATACCATGCTGGGGAGCAGAGTTGAGGCTCCCAGCACACAGCCCTACCTCTAACGCTAGGTCTGTGTCCACTTAAAATATCACCTCTGACAGCTCTGGCCTTTCCTGGCCAACCCTCGGAAAAATGGACACAGGAGAAGCAACTCTTCCCTGAAACCCAGGCCTCAACACGTATGAACTAGACCCAACATTAAGTACTAGAGAAGCTGGTGTTGGCAAAACTCTCACATCCTCCAATAAAGCAAATCACTAACACCCCTGCGGACATCCTACACAAGTTGGCTTGGGGAGATACACCTGTATGTAGGTGTGTGGGGTCAGAACCGGCAGCTCCAGCCTAAGCGCCTCCCTACGGACAGTGTTCTCATCCAGAAGCTTCCCCAACCTAGCTCTGATGGGCTGAGGTCAGCGTGGGGCTCCAGGGCACGCGGCTGCCTTCTATTCCTGGCTCAGCTGACCCAGGCCTGCCACTCCCTGACTCTGACCCCAGCATCTTATCTCTGAAACAGGCTTTAGGCCTCGCTCATATCCATGTGGGTAGTATAGCAGTTGAGAGGCTGGGGTGCTGTCTGGGCTCCAAGCCTGGGTCACACTTTGCTCACCTGGCAAGACCTAACGTGTGAGGTGCTACAGGAGTGGAACTACCATCTTATCTCGCCTCAGCGCTGTGCCCAGAAGGGCACCGGTGTCACAGGCACCTCGGCCCCGGCTGCTGCTCCAACACCCCCAGCTCCTTCCTGCAGAGAGGCAAGCTTGAGACTCTGCGGTGAGGCGACTCAAGGCCCTGGGCCTGCACAAGGGGATGCGAAACAGGCCCTACTCCCACAGCTCAAGCGCTCTCACTCCAGCCTGCCTGTGGTCACCATGGCAACCACCCAGGGAGGAAAAACTCCTCTGCATCAAGGAGCCCAGACGCCATGTAAGGCCAGGCAGTGCAGCCAATGAGGTGGCGGCACTGGGGCTCCAACCCAGGCCCTTGGATTCCTACGCTCAGCTGCAGGCATGTCTCCTCTGTTCCTGTCCTTCAGGGATCACCCGGGAGAGCAGAGTTCCTTCACAGAAAAATGTTCCAGTTCATGCGCAGGCAAAGGACAGGCCCTGGGCAGGAGAGCAGAAGCAGCCCTGCCTTGGCTGTCTGTTAACCTGACCGTGATCCTCTTGAGGACACAAACATCAGAGGCCACACCATTGACCAGCTCGGGGCCCTCCGCTTCCTCTCACGGCCCTGGCCTCGTCTGCCTTCCCTTTGAGAAAGCCCTGAGGGCCACAAACGCGTGCTGGACTTGGAAATTTGAGCACAGCTCAGGCTCTGACCAGCAGCAGGATCTGAGGAGGCTGACTCAGCCGCCCTGAGGCCTCAGTTCCCTTGACTCACAAGATGGAGACACAGCTTTATGACGGCACGTCTCTCACAGAGCATGAAGGACCAGCATTCAGAGGAACTCGCTCTGAGAAACACCAAAACGGAAGAATCTCTGGGTTGGCTGAGGAAGGGCACTGTTTGCGTCTAACCTTCAAGAAAGGACCAGCCATTAGGCTGTGAGAAGGGCAGGTAGAAGGCCCCCACTGAGCAGCCTTCCTTCCAACCACCAGCACCTGAGCTGAGGTGTGGCCATTTCTGCCCCAAACGGCCTCCTCCGAGGGGCAGCCTTTGCTCAGGAGTCTTTGCCCAGGCTGGGCTGAGCACCTGTCAGAATGGCTCCCAGATCTGTGACATGAGCTGCAGGCTCTCTCCAGCTCTGCTCCTTCCTCTTTCCCTTTCTCACGTGACCCAGTAAACCTCTTATCCTCCTGACACCTTCTCCGGGTCTGTGACCGCCGGGCTCGAGCAGACACATCACACAGGCAGAGGGGCCCCAGCTGGCGCTGTGCTCCAGGAAGCCTGGAGCAAGGGGGCTGTCCGAGGTGACCACCCCCAGGGCCCAGGAGGGACTGGACACAGGCACCTGCCGGGGGGGTGGTATGTGAGCGGAGGCCTGTCCCCAACCAGGCTGGGCCTGCTCGCCCCCGACCTCACCTTCAGCTCCGGCTTCTTCTCCAAGGCCTTGGCGATGACCCTGGCTGCCTCCACGCCCACCGTGTTGCCCTCCAGGCGCAGGGCCTCTAAGCCGTCAAAGTCTTCAATCTCCTTAATCACATCTTTGGCTGCCCGGGGACCAAAAAAATCACATTCTTAGACTTCATGGGCCACAGATGCAGGAGCTGAGGCCCAGCAACCACCTCGTCCCTCACGAGGGCTACAGTGCACCTCCTGGGTGCCAGGCCCAGGCTCACCAAGGGACTCAGACAGGCTCACGGTATAGTAGGGGACGTGGCTATGCGGACAATTCCTCTGTAGTCGTTAGTAGTTAGTCGCTCAGTCGTGTCCGACTCTTTGAGACCCCATGGACTGTGGCCCGCCAGGCTCCTCTGTCCGTGGGGTTCTCCAGGCAAGAATACTGGAGTGGGTAGCCATTCCCTTCTCCAGAGGATCTTCCCGACACAGGGATCGAACCCAGGTCTCCTGCATTGTAGGCAGATTCTTTACCATCTGAGTTACAATTCCTCTGTAATGAGTGTTAAAACAAGGCTTGGGAACCAAGGGAAAAGAGGAACCGGCTGGGGTGGGTGAAGAAGGTGCTCGGGGCACCTTGTGGGTGGTGTGGGTAGAACCTGCCAAGAAGGGGCGAACACCGGCAGGGCAGGGAGAAGGCACACACGCATCCAGGGCGAGGTGACTCGGGCTGGCGTGCGCATTAGTGTGCTGCTTTATTGTGATGAAAAATCCCATACACTCTAAATGCCAATCAACAGAGGGCAGGGTAACTCACTGGGGCGCGTGATATAAGCAGTCACACTGACGTCACTACGAATGGCAACAGAGCTGTTTACCTGACTTGGAAAATAATCATCTTACAGTGATAAGTGAAAACATTGTATGAATTCTTACACACACACCCCCCCCCCCCCCAAGTTTTAGAAACCAGACATTAAAGCGGTTATCTCCAGGTGGTGGGATTCTGGCTCAATCTGTGTTTTCCCAGCATCTGTTCAATGTACTCTCAATGTGTCTGGTTAGAAAGCAGCTTTTTAAGTATCTGTAATTATGATCCCAATTACTTAGAAAAAATAAAAAGAGGAACTCAACTATGTGTTTTGGGAAAAAAACACAAAACTTGAAAAAAAAAAGCATCAAAATTAACAGCAGTTACATCCCTGGGCTGTGTTATAATGAAGATAATTTTTCCCCCTTCTTTCAACGCTTCTGTATGCTACAATGAGCATGTATTAATTTTACAATCTGAAAAAAACCATGCAGGTTACATGAAAGACAAATCTAGTCTGGCTGGCACAGGATGGATCGGGGTAACATGGTGGGGAAGAGATGGAGAGGAATGTGAGAGAGAAGAGCGGAACATGACCTTCTAGGCTACGACAACCACAGAAGGGTTGTCAGAAAGTCTGTGATATGCTAGGACTTCCCTGGTGGTCCAGTGGTTAAGAAACTCCCAATGCAGGGGGCCTGGGTTCAATCCCTGGTCGGGGAACTAGATCCCACAGGCTACAGCTACAACGAAGACCCGGTGCAGCCAAGCAAACAGTTTTAAAAGAGAAAGCTCGTGACCTGCAGCCTCTAAGGGGCTCCCTGAGAAGCTGTCAGAGCTGCAGGAGAGCTGGGGGTCTCCCTCCTCTTCCCCACCCCCGCCAACAGTAGCACCTCCTCAGAAACCTTGCTACCTCCAACCAGGTCCATTTTTCTTTCGGCCCTGTTGTGCAGTATGCTGGGTCTTAGCTGGGATGGACTGTGTGGAGTCTTATCCACTGGACCGCCAGGGAGGTCCCTGAATGGTTACTTGATTATCACACAGAGACTTCATTAATACCGGCTTCCTCGCTGGGTCATCCGTTTTCGAAGAAAGGGCCTTTCCTCATCTCACTTCGCCTCTGCTCACTGCTACCACGTTTCCTAAGGTTGTTACTGACAAGCCTGGTCTTGTTAAGTGACCTGAGGTAAGGAAGTGCCTGCGAAGGTCACACAGCTAGAGTAGTGACCAGCATGCATTTTATGACAAGAAAGACTGGACAGGCACGAGCCTCCCATTTCCTAGGAAGGTACGCTGAGGCTTCAGAGAATGAAGCCACTCTGCCCAGAAGTTCAGGGGAAATGGCAACGCTGAGCTTCAGACAGGTTTTCCCAAAATGAACGTATGTGCTGCTCCCCAAAGTCTTGCTTCTGTGCACAACCACAGACTTCACACAGGGGGGCCCTGGCAGAGAAACCCCCAAACCCCTCTCCCCCTTTGGAGCTGCAACTCCACAGCGCCAGGTGTCCAGGTTGCTTCTGCAGCTGGCACTTAGGGGCAGGGCTGGCATGGCCTCTCAGCCTTTGGAAGACCTGCTCCAACAGGGCGTCCCCCTAACATCCAGGGAACGGCCGGCTCACCAGGAGGGAAGACGGCTGCTCATGGGAATGTTTACACTGTCCTTAGAAGCGAGGCGAGATGCCAGGGCCCCAGGGGAAGCCGTGTATGTGACACAGGTACAGAGACCGGAAAGTCCTGTGCTTGCCACGAGCTTAGCCAGGGAGTCAGAGTGAGCATGCAAGGAAGAGCACCCAAATGGAAAGAGCAGGGACGGGAGAGGGTGGGGATCACAGCCGGGTCGCCTCTCGCTTGACTGGCAATCCAGAGTTACTTTACACAGAACTTAAAAACAGGCCAGGGATGGGCCCCAGCTGGCCCTGACTAGCCACCAACCGTCACCAGGCTGTGTGGAAGGGGGTTCTCCTTTCAGCCTCGACTGCCTCACAAAGAAACAAGTCCCAGGGGCTCTGCTACCTAAGGTAGCAAGGCCTTACTTTGGTCCTTACATGACTCAGTGAGCAGAGAAAAGGACCTAGTTCTTTGTTTTGTTTTCCAATTTTTGGGGCCTAGTTCTAATCAATGGCCTCATGGCCTTCCTTGGACCTCACCTGCTCACTCCCAGCCAAGACAGAGGCCCTTTCTGGGCTCACGATCAGGCCACCAGGCCCCTTGATACAGCACTCAAGGGCCTCTGCCCAGGGCTCCTTCTGGGATTCTGACTTCTTTTCTCTCAAGCCCACCCTGTGTGTCCCAGCTCCTGGGCCAAATCACATGGTTCTCCTGCCTGCGGTGCCCACTCTCCTTCAAATATCTGGTTATCCTCAGGAACTTCTGGAGCCCTCCTCCTCCTCCTCCTACTAAGTCGCCTCAGTCATGTCCAACTCTGTGCGACCCCACAGACGGCAGCCCACCAGGCTCCGCTGTCCCTGGGATTCTCCAGGCAAGAACACTGGAGTGGGTTGCCATTTCCT
>NW_011489458.1:438052-441033 GCF_000754665.1 Bison bison bison | reverse complement strand
AGTGAAGTCGCCCAGCCACATCCGACTCTCTGTGACCCCAGGGACTGCAGCCCACCAGGCTCCTAGCCTCTCCCTAAGTGGAAAACATCTGATCCCTTCCCCAACCTTACTTCCCAGAGCTCTTCCATGTCTCTGAGACTGTGTTTCATCTCTCTCCTGTTGGCTGTCTGAGGACCTCATTCCTACTCCAGGTTAGGAGCTTCTCAGAGGCCCGGGCTCTAAGCTGCCCATCCCTGGTGACCGCCAAAGCAGGAGGTGGCACGTCCAGCCTGAGCCAATGAAGTGGTTACGTGCATCTCTTTTAGGAGCTGACAAACCTGAATTTTCTTCCCAGCTCCACTGCTTAGAGCTGGGCCTTAGGAAAGTCCTATCACCTCCCTAGGCCTCAACTTCCCAATTTGCAAAATGGGGTGAAACCTACCTCCAGACCTTTTCGGGGGGGATAAACGGAGACACTCTTTGTACAGCACTGAAGACTACGTGACTCAGTGTTAACAACCAGCATTTAATAGCAAATTCACGTTTACTGAGCTGGGCTGAATGTACACTGAGACGCACCAGACCAGGGACTCAGCTGGACCTCCGATGGAATCCTGGCTCTGCTATTCAGGGCTACACCACCTTGAGTAAGTTACTGAAGACTCCCGAGTCCTTTACTCCTTATTTATCAAATGGCAACATGTTTACCTCCCTTTCCCAGGGATGATGCAAGGATCAAAAGTGACAAAGCACAGGAAGGAACTCTAAAGATTAAGGCCCTACAGAGACGTTAGGAATGTGCAAGGACTCAAGCGGTCTCTGGCCTGGAGGATGGGAGCCAGTCTGCCTGTACACTAGGATAACCGGGCAAGTCCAGACCAGTTTCTCTGGTTGGGCTGGAACCTCAAGAGGCCCGATGCGGGCACCTTCATTTCCAGATGCCTGGGATTCGGGGTGGATGCGTGCCAGCCATACTCTGGCCACAGAAGCAAAGACAGGGTCTGTATTCTGCTTCTAGTTCTGTCCAGGCCTGATGCCTGTTCACAGACAAGCACATCCATCCCTCCCCAGGGGCATTCACTATGTGGACTAGACTCCCAAGAGGGCCCCAAGTCTCTTTTTTTTTTTGGCCTGCGCTGCACAGCATGTGGGATCTTAGTTCCCTGACCAGGGATTGAACCTATGGTCCCTGCAGTAGAAGTGCAGAGTCTTAACCACTAGACCGCCAGGGAAACCCCTGGACTGTCCTTTTCATGCAGCCTTACTGCTCTCAGGGGTGCAGTGCTCGGAACCTTCCCGCTCTCGGAAGGGCAACGACTGTCCCCAGACCAACTCTGGATTGTGCGGTGAACGCGGGGGTGGATCTGAAGTAAGAAATCAGGGCCGGATCCTGGGACTGCAGCTCACTGTGGTCCTGCGCTGCCAACCATTCCCCCAAAGAGGCGTTTCCCACCTGCCAGCCTGAAGCCACCGGCAGGGATGCCCACAATGTGCTCACGGACAAAACATCTTTAAGCCTCACTGGGCTAGGACAAGTGTGATCATGAAGCTAACCGGGCCTGACAAGTGCTCCCTGTCCCTCCAGGGCCATTCCACACGGGTACTCACCATCGTCCGCAGTGTTGAGTTTGAGGCTCTTGCCCTTGAAACTCAGCTGTCCCCCGGCCACCTGGGTCTTGGCGAGCGTCTCTGCTAGCTTGGCAATATCTTCAGAGGCCATGGTGGCTGCGTTGGTGGGCTCCTCTGGAAATCTGCAGACTGAGGAGGTCAAAGTGCATTAAGAGAGGATCTCTGGGCATCTCCAGGTTGGGGAGGGCCGGGTAGGACCATTTCAGCTGCCTGAGCCCACCTCCCAGGATAAGGAAATCCCAAGCACTAAACCACTGGGAGAAATAAAAACACTGAGCAAGGAAGAGTTCTAAAAAGGCAAAGGTTTCAACCTCTGTAGAGTTACCGTCTAACTACAAGCCCTCCTCTGCCCAACTGCCCCAGGCGGGGTACCAAGCAGAGCCATGTAAGTTGACCACTGGGTCCCCAGGGAATGGCAGTCGAGTCCCAGTCTGACGGCTATGAAGAGTCTCCCCAGAGCACACACCTGCCTGATCATGTTGGGTGCTTTCTGTTTGAGGGTCCCATTCCTCAAACAGGACACAGATGGCTATGGGATCCAGGTTATCCATCCCAAAGAATGCCCCACTGCCCTCGTTGGCATGACTCTGGGGGTGGGGCACAGGGCACAGCCCACTGCACGGCTCGTTTCAACCTTGGCCAGGAGACTGGGCAGCCCATGGCGGCCAGACCTCAGGGGTTCCTAGGCGACCAGAGGTCTCTACATCACAACAGCCACCATCACAATAGACTGAGGACAGAGTTGCTGAAAAAAAGGAGCTTCTAGCTTATAGTTCAGCAGATTGGCAGAAAGGATCACTACATTTCCCCAAAGAGGAATGGGTGATCAGGAAGAACAAGGTTATTTAGTGTCTCAGACAGTGATAAGAAAAAAAACAAACAGGAAAAGGGGTAAGAAGCTTTGCTGTTTTCCTTTTTTCTTGGGAGGGGGGAATGGATTTAATCTAAAATAGAGTGGTGGTTGTTGTTCAGTTGCTTAGTCATGTCCAACTGTTTGCAACCCCATGGACTGCAGCACACCAGGGTTCCCTGTTCTTTACCATCTCCTGCAGCTTGCTCAAACTCATGTCCATTGAGTTGGTGATGCCATCCAACCATCTTGTCCTCTGTCGTCCCCTTCTCCTGCCTTCAATATTTCCCAGCATCGGGGTCTTTTCCAAGGGGTCAGTTCTTCACATTAGGTGGCCAAAGTACTGGGGCTTCAGCTTCAGCCCTCCCAATGAATATTCAGGACTGATTTCCTTTAGGATTGACTGGTTTGATCTCCTTCCAATACAAGGGGACTCGCAAGAGTCTTAGAGAAGGTATTATTAAGAAAGAAACAAAGACTTGAAGGATACTGGGGACTGACCCACGCAGATATCTGGGGGAAG
>NW_011489458.1:427207-437952 GCF_000754665.1 Bison bison bison | reverse complement strand
GGGGGGGGGCCGTCAGAGGAAGTGCAAGGAGGCCAGGGGGGCTGGAACACAGAGAGAGAAGGAGAAAAGAGGTAAGAGATAAAGAGAATTAACAAGAGGCCCCAGTCACAAAGGCCATTTTAAGAACCGAAGCTTTTACTGTGAATGACAAAGGGAGCCACTGGAGGGTTTCTAGCAGAAGAGGAACTGTGATGTGACGTTATATTCTGACAGGATCACTCTATCTGCTGCGTGAGGCAGGGAATCTCAAAGCTGCTTCAAGAATGAACGAGGGGATGAAACTGAGCATTAAACAGCCTGACACCGCCACCACCCCACTCCTTGTAATTCCAGTTTGGGACAATTTAAGGCTAGAAAAACGGTGGTGAGGCGTCCAGACGAAATAGGAACACATAACTTCTCAGCTGGAAAAGTCCAGTACGCACACACACACACACCCCATCCTATCCACTATAAAGACTAGGCAACACACACACCGTTCACTGTAAAGTCTAGGCAACTGGACCACAGAGAGATGAACTGACTGGTCCAAGGTCTACAAAGGGCCAGCAGCGAAGTAAACACAAACATCTCCTCTCCCTCCCGAGCAGGAGCCTGGCACATTTGCCTCCGTGCACATCCACCGCTCCTGCCCAACGTCGGCAGAGACTCACGAGGGTCCCCGGGGATGAGGCTGCACCAGCCCAGGTCCTCGGCGGGTGTGGGCCTCTTGGGAGGCGGCGGCGGGAGAGCGACGTGCGAGTTCGGGCCGCGAATGACAGGCGGGGCCGCACCGGAGTCCCATCCGGGATCCCAGGCGGACGTTCACCGCCCTCGGATTGACACCGACGCGAACAGGGGACGCCGCTGCCGGCTGGGCGAGCCGGGTGGGCCTGATGCCCTCTCTTAAGCCTCAGCCTCGCCGCTTGGGAAAAGGGACAGCGCCCCTCCCGGCTTCCCAAACTCCCACCCGCTCGGCGCTCGGCGGTCGAGGGCACAGGGGATGAAAGCGGAGGGGGCATGCAGAAAGCGCCACACCTTCCTCGCCCGGTTCCAGGGCCGCGCCACCCCCACCTGTATCCCCAGGCAGGTGACAAGGAAAGGAAAGGGATCCCCGACCCTACCGTACACAGGCTGCGCCGCCGCGTGGGGCGATCGGAGTGCGCGCGTGCGTCCGGCGGGCGCGGACGGATTTAGGGCCCGGGTCAGGTCGGGTCAGGTTGGGGTCGCCGCCTCCGATCCGGGGCTCCCGATGCTCAGCTCCACCGGTAGACGTCCGTCAGCTTTGCCCAAGCGCTTCTCGCCGCTCGCAACTCCGACACCACCTGCTCCCCGCACGGCGGCGGATGATGGCGGAGGGAGGTGGATTTTGAAAGCCGGCAGTTTCTTTCCTTCGATTTGATTTGTCGGAGGCCTGGTCCGGCTTCCCCTACCCCTGCGCGCGCGCGGCCTGTCGGGTATGGTAGTCCGCTTCTCCTGCGCGGGGAGCCGCTGGACGCCGCAGAGTCGCGCCCGCGAACTACCATTTCCATAATACCCGCGCGGCGTCCCAGGGCGCCTCCGCTAGGTCCCTCTGTGCCCTCCCTTTTGCGGCTTCTGGCTCTTTTTCCCGGAGGCCGCTGGGCGGCGTTGAACCGCGAACTCCCAGGGAGACTACAATTCCCTAAATGCCTTGAGGCCGGGTTGGCTCCGCCCTTCCGGAAAGGCTCAGGTCCACGTAACTTTATTGACAACGGCTGTTGCTAACGGAGACTCGAAGCTCAATCTGTTCCGCAAGCTAAGAGGTGTCCATTTCCTAAAGGGAAAACCTCGCTTTTTTTTGTCCCATGAAATTGGAAGGACATTCGAGGACTTCCCCCAAAATAGCCACAAATTCCTTGATAATTAAAAGGAGGGGGGGGGAAATAGTAACTCTGTAGCAAAGAAACTCTACCACACCACCCTTAGCCATATTAACGTTCACATTAACGCTACACTGACACTGACATCCATCGCACACCTCCCGCTGTGCTGAGGCCACAGCATCACCATCCAGTCCCCGCAACGCATAAAATTAATCTAATCGTGAGGAGCCATCGGACGTACCCAACTGAGGAACACGTTACGGAATAATGTGTCTGTACTCTTCCAAAAATGTCTGTGTCGTGAAAGACAAAAGCTGAGGAGCTGTTGCAGATAAAACGTGACTGAAAAGACACGATAATTAAATGCAACACGTAGTCCTGGATTGGATCCTGGGGTCGGGGTACAGAGAATTATTATAAAGGGCAATATTGAGACAGAAAAATTTGTATGTTAGATAGTAACATTGTAAAAAAAAAAAGATAATAGCATTGTTTCCATGTTAAACCTGTTGTTCCTTTTAAATTGTACCTGATTATGTAAGAGACTGCCTTTGTTCTTGGGAAATACATGCTGAAATAATTACAGGCATGCTGTTGCAACCTAGTCTGGAATGGCTCAAAAAATGTATACATTCATATGTAGCGGTAGAGAATGCAAATATAGCAAAATGTAAACAAGTGAATCTGGGTGAAGGGTCTGTGGGAGTTCTTTCAACATTTTTGCTACTTTTCTCTAGATTCGAATTTTTAAGTAACAGAACACAAGTAGCTATTTTCTTTTCACAAAGAACTCTTTAACCATTATGTAAATAAGGTGTTCATTATAAACACTTCAACCAACATAGAACAGGATAGAAACAGAAAAGTAAACCTTACCACAGAAACTCCAGTTCCCAGAGATCAGCACTGGCAACGCAGGCAGACTTCTTTCCAAAGTTACCTCTCACAACTCGGCCCACACACCCACTTACGCTTTCGCTTTACCTGCAATTCAGAGTTAAATGTCCTATGTGCCAGGTTCTTCCACATACAACCAAATTAATCTTTACAACCACAAAGGAAAAGGGCATCATTGCTACCCTTCCCAGCAGAGATGAGAAAACAGAAGCTCCAGACTCTAGTCCGAAGTACTACTGAGTTGTGGATCCTCTGCCTTCTCCCTTTCCTCTTCTGCCTGTAGAGCCCATATTAAATGCCACCTCCTCCAGGAGGCTTTCCTTGCCCTGGTGACTCCACCCTGAATGAATCAGCTTCCTGTGGGGCCCCTCAGCAAGCTTCAGAACCCTCACAGCTGTGGGTCTGAGAGCTTTTTCACAGAGTTAACATTCTACTTGGCAGCTTCCTCCTTCATCTGAAGAGCCTCTAGGCAGGTACTGTTTCTATCTGGGCAGCATTCTCTGGGGTCCTGGCCTGTCATAGGTACATCAGTTCTGTTCAGTTTAGTTGTTCAGTCGTGTCCGATTCTTTGCGACCCATGAACCGCAGCACACCAGGCCTCCTTGTCCATCACCAGTTCCCAAAGTTTACCCAAACTCTTGTCCATTGAGTCGGTGATGCCATCCAACCATCTCATCCTCTGTCATCCCCTTCTCCTCCTGCCCTCAATCTTTCCCAGCATCAGGGTCTTTTCCAATGAGTCAGTTCTTCACCTCAGGTGGCCAAAGTATTGGAGTTTCAGCTTCAACATCAGTCCTTCCAATGAACACCCAGGACTGATCTCCTTTAGGGTGGACTGGTTGGATCTCCTTGCAGTCCAAGGGACTCTCAAGAGTCTTCTCCAACACCACAGTTCAAAAGCATCGATTCTTCAGCACTCAGCTTTCTTTATAGTCCAACTCTCACATCCATACATGACCACTGGAAAAACCATACCCTTGACAGGATGAACCTTTGTTGGCAAAGTAATGTCTCTGCTTTTTAATATGCTGTCTAGGTTGGCCTTACTTTCCTTCCAAGGAGCAAGCATCTTTTAATTTCATGGCTGCAATCACCATCTGCAGTGATTTGGGAGCCCAGAAAAATAAAGTCAGCTGCTGTTTCCACTGTTTCCCCATCTATTTGCCATGAAGTGATGGGCCCAGATGCCATGATCTTAGTTTCCTGAATGTTGAGCTTTAAGCCAACTTTTTCGCTCTCCTCTTTCACTTTCATCAAGAGGCTTTTTAGTTTTTCTTCACTTTCTACCATAAGAGTGGTGTCATCTGCATATCTGAGGTTATTGATATTTCTCCCTGCAATCTTGATTCCAGCTTGTGCTTCTTCCAGCCCACAGGTTTCCTCATTTGAACTGGATTTCAGTCAGGGTCACAGGATGTTTCCTTAAAATGAATCATCATCTGAAAAGGCTGAGAAGCTTCCAGCTAGGCCTGATGTTATTCCTGAGCTGATTCTGGCTGCTGCTGCTGCTGCTAAGTCACTTCAGTCGTGTCCGACTCTGTGCGACCCCATAGACAGCAGCCCACCAGGCTCCCCCGTCCGTGGGATTCTCCAGGCAAGAACACTGGAGTGGGGTGCCATTTCCTTCTCCAATGTATGAAAGTGAAAAGTGAAAGTGAAGTCGCTCAGTCGTGTCTGACTTAGCTACCCCATGGACTGCAGCCTTCCAGGCACCTCTGTCCATGGGATTTTCCAGGCAAGAGTACTGGAGTGGGTTGTCATTGCCTTCTCCAAATTCTGGCTAGGACTGATCAAATCAGTCTAAATTTTCCTTAGGATGACCCTAAGCCTCCCTCTTCTAGTTTTACTTTCTGAGACTCTTCTGATGGGGACCTCCCGAAGGGAAGAGAGAAGTGGGTGGCAGAACATCCGAGGTAATCTTCCCTGCCTCCTTGTTTGGGTGATGGATCACAGGGTTTTTTACAACTGCAAGTTTCTTAGCAGAAACTCAATGGCCTTCAAAGCTCAGGGGTAACGGGGTCCCATGGGGCCTGTGGAGAACCAATGGGTAGGTGTTCTGCTTGAAGGTGTTCACGTTCAAAGCTAAAAATCACAAATCCAGGCCCTTAGCAACACAGATTCTGTTTGTTATTCCTGAATCTAGATTCTATCCCAAACCCCTTTATTTTATTTTATTTTATTTTTTAAAATATGGAACGCTTCACGAATTTGCGTGTCATCCTTGCGCAGGGGCCATGCTAATCTTCTCTGTATCGTTCCAATTTTAGTATATGTGCTGCCGAAGCGAGCACCCAAACCCCTTTAAAATGGGGAGACTACAGTTTAAAAGGGAGGAGGGGGTTTGCACACTGAGTCCAAATGTTAGGGGAAGCACACTGACTGAAATCGCCCACCCTGGCCAAGTACCTGAGTAACCATTTGCATGAGTTGTTTTAAGACAGGAGGTCCTGGTAAGGAACACGAAACTAACAGGCCACCACCAATGGGAAGAGTTCGGGAAAGGTCAAAAGGAGACACCATGTGTTCGACCACCTCCCAGAATCCTTCTTGCTGGCATCCATCTTGGCTGGGCGATGCGATGAGTGTGCCTTCAGGAAGGACTCTGAGTCAGAATCATTGGCTAAAGACAACCTGGAAACTAATCCCATCACCATAAAACCCGAGACTGCAAGAACGTGGCAGAACAGTCCTCCTAAGTGACCTTACCCTATTGCTCTCTGCCTGGGTGCCCCTTCCCAATAAAATCTCTTGCTTTGTCAGCGCATGTGTCTCCTTGGACAATTCATTTCCGAGTGTTAGACAAGAGCCCATTCTTGGGCCCTGGAAGGGGTCCCACTTCCTGCAACACAGAGTCTTGAAAAATCAGTGTTTCCAAGCAACTCATTTGTCATCTTCTTTCTCTCTTCCCCTCACTTTCTCCAACTCTCTCTTTCAGAGAGACTAGTCTGTTTGCCTGACCCTGAGAAAAGAAATGGAATGGACAGATGGAACCATCTTAGGCCATCCCTTGCCTCTTTTCTTTTGTTCTTCTTCTTCTTTTTTTAATATTTATTTGGAGGCACCGGGTCTTAATTGCAGCATGCAAGATCTTTAGTTGTGGCAATGCGAACTTTTAGTTTCCACATGCAAACTCTCAGTTCGTTGACCAAGGTTGAACCTGGGCCCCCTGAATTGGGAGCACCAAGTTTTAGCAACTGGACAACCAGGGAAGCCCCTGTTCTCTTTTCAGCAAATGGAGAACTAAAGCCCAGAGGTCAAATAACATAAATTACACAGTAATTTAGACAAGAAATAGTGGAAGCCAGATCTCTGGGGTTCTTTTTCATTACACATGCAAAATAAGTCACCTTTTGAGTGTGAGTTGGGAATAAGAGGAGAGTGGATGTTCCAGACCCTTTTCTCCATTGTGCAGCAGCTTTTATTGTCTGCTTTCTTTCTTTCTTTTTTTAATGTTTTGAAGAGAAAAAGCAGACTGCCTCTGATTAGTTTGGTTTTCTTGAACTGAATGTTTTAAATTCCATTCTGGTGCCTAAAAACAAACTTAATTGCCAATTTTGAATGGAATAAATAACAATATTTATTCTGGTTTCCTGAAGAGCTACCAAGGCTGCAGACTTGCCATTTAGTCAGATCAAAAACAAATGCCTGAACTATGTCAGACACGTGAGGAATGCGGAGAGAAAGTCCCAAGAACCAACTGGGTGCTGGCCTTAGGTTCCTCCTGGAGAGAGGCAAGGGGGCCTGGCTTACCCACATTGCTGGAGAGTCTGCCCCCTCCCCCAGTGGGAGGGGATTACTACATTATTTGTTAAAGATAACTCAAACCAGGCTCCCCCCAGGTTCAAGCCCAGAGCTCCCTTAATGATTTCTTTTTAACCTCAATAAAAAAATGATACTCAAAAGAACTCATTCACTCCACAAATAGTTATCTACTATGTGCAAGGCATTATTCCAGAATCCAGTGTTGAGTAAGATGGAAAACAGTGCCTGGGGAGGAGCTTAAATTTGGGTCTAATGTGTATGAAGGGTTTCCTGGTATCAAATTCTTTTAGTAGATTATATCCCCTTTTAATAGTTCTTTTGTTTCAAAATGGAAATGATTTCATTTTTAAAATGAAAACTGACAGCAATTTTAAAAATTAGTATAAATGTAAAAGAGCACAGAGAAGAAAGTTAAAAATTACCTATTTTGTTTTTAACAAAAATATTACGTAGACTGATGGAGGGATGAATATATGATAAAACAAATACAGAAAAAGTTTAATAGTCAGAGCATAATATGGGCTTCCCTGGTGGCTCAGCAATAAAGAATCTGCCTGCAATTCAGGAGACTCGGGTTGTTTCCCTGAGTTGGGAAGATTCCCTGGAGGAGAGCATGGAAACCCACTCCAGTATTCTTGCTGGGAAAATCCCATGGACAGAGGGGCCTGGAAGGCTACAGCCTAGGGGGTCGCCGAGTCGAAATGGCTGAGCAACTGAAGCAACTGCGCACGAATAGCATAACAGAGGGCTCTATAGTTCTTCGAGTTTTCCGTATGCTTGATCATTTTCAAGCATACTGGGGACAAATGTGAGCATGTTTTATCACCTGAATTTCATCCACTGTGTTATAACCTATCTCAGCTTCTGGGTTCATGGGTCCATCTTCATTTCTGAGAATTGGAATTCTATGGACTGTTTCCCAGAAGAATGTGTTATTTATTTAATCACACAGTACTTTGCATGCAGGAACTCAATCTTCATAGTAACCCTATGGGGAATGTTCTCATTACCCTCAACCTAAGCCTAAAATTGTGCACTTTATCTTCATGGTCTTTCCCTAACCCCGAAGTTAAGATCCCTTTCTGGAGGGCTGGGACCAGGGACTGTGCTGGAGCTGTGGGGAAAGGGGTTTACTTACAGTCCCAGGAGTGAGGCCTGGCAATGAATGTTTTTGAGTGAGTAAATGAACAGTGTATACATGATTGCAATTAAGGCTGCCCTTCTCTGGTGATCTAGTGGTTAAGAATCTGCCTTCCATTGCAGGGGATGCGGGCTTAATCCCTGGTTGGAGAACTAAGATCCCACATGCCACAGGGAAACTAAGCCTGTGTGCCACAACTAGAGAAGCCAGTGGTGGTGGTGGTTTAGTTGCTAAGTCATGTCCGACTCTTGCGACCCCATGGACAGAGGAGCCTGGCAGGCTACAGTCCATGGGATTCTCCAGGCAAGAATATTGGAGTGGGTTGCCATTTCCTTCTGCAGGGGATCTTCCCAACCCAGGAATCGAACCCGGGTCTCCTGCATTATAGGCAGAGTCTGTAGCAACTGAGCTACAAGGGAAGCCCCCAGAGAAGCCAGTGGGCAACTGCAAAGATCCAGCACAGCGTGGAAAAAAAGAAAAAGATTGCCATGCACTCAGGCTTTTCCCAGGTGATAAGAAGGCATCCCTGAGGTCCAGCCCATGGCATGCCTAAGCTTGGAGCGGAAGGTGCTCACTGGAGAAGGGATAACTGAGTGATGTACCTGTCAGTTCCTCAAAGGTCAAGTGTCCACTTCCTATTCTCCAGCTACCCACTCCCATGACAGGCCCTTGGAGGTAATCAGTGATATGCATTCAGATTTAAGATAGTCACATCATGACATTCACATTCACATCTTACAGGTAGACAGCCCTGGCATTGAATTCTGTCTCTACCTCTTTCTTAGCTGTGTAACCTTAGTGAAGTGAAAGTGAAAGTCGCTCAGTTGTGTCCAACTCTTTGTGACTCCATGGACTATACACTCCATGGAATTCTCCAGGCCAGAATACTGGAGTGGGTAGCGTTTCCCTTCTCCAGGGGATCTTCCCAACCCAGGGATCGAACCCAGGTCTCCCACACTGCAGACAGATTCTTTACCAGCTGAACCACAAGGGAAGCCTGTGTGACCTTAACCAAGTCAATTAACTGCTTTGTGTCCGTTTCTTTACTGTGAAACAGGCAACAACTGCTTGATACCAAATTCTAGAGATGGCGGCAGCTGAGAGGAGATCCGATGTCCAGTTGAATTGCAACCTGAATGATGAATAGTCCTCTTTTAAGGATATGTGTTTTTCCACTGGCAGCCTGGGATGGTGGAATCACCACGTCACCAGGTAGTTCATTTGAGGCAAGATGCAGTAGTCCAGCTGACCTCAACAGCTTCAGTCATAAAACCGGACTGATAGTAACAGTGGAACCTAATCTGATAAATCTGTCAAGAATGTTTCACCATACATTGTACAGGGGATATGGGAACTAACATGGATTCACCCCCGTGGGCTGGGCACTGTTCTAAATATTTTACATGTATTATTTAAATGTAGTGTTTGAAACAAACTTTATGTTGATTGGGTTTTCTTATCTTTATGTTATCATTGAGGAGCCTGAGGCTTCAAGATTGCCTGGGGTCACATAACTAGCAAGCCCT
Source organism: Bison bison bison (assembly GCF_000754665.1). NCBI lineage: Eukaryota > Metazoa > Chordata > Mammalia > Artiodactyla > Bovidae > Bison > Bison bison. The sequence goes on along the minus strand of NW_011489458.1, from coordinate 428,803 downwards.
GGAGCCAGGACTCCGACCAACCTTTGTCTACCTAAGGTTGCCTCAGTGACAGCTCCACTCTTCCACTTAGCCTCCCTAAATTGCCAGGCTCGGCCTATGGATACCTTTAACCTATGATCTTGGATTTCTTACCGGTGACCCAGCAGTGCTTGTCAGAAATACTAAATCAAAATCTCTGAGAGCTCCCTGGTGGCCTAGTGTTTAGGATTCTGGGCTTTCACTAACTATGGCCCAGGTTGGGGAACTGAGATCCCGTAAGCCATGTAGCACGCCCCTCCTCTTCCAAAAAAAGAATCTCTGAGATAGCAGTGAGGTGGGGGTGATTAGAGGTCTCCATTTTATTTCATTTAATTTTTTATTTTTGGCCATGAAGCTTGTGGGAATAAACTCGAGCCTCCTGCAGCGAAAGTGTGGAGTCTTAACCCCTGGACGGCCAAGGAATTCTCTAGAAGTCTTCATTTTAAACAAGCCACAACCCTCCTCTACCCCACCACAGTGAGCCTGCGTGGACGTGGCTTTTCCTTTCTGGACGTCCCCCTCATGCCAGAGACTGCCTTTCTGTTGTTGTTGTTAACCTCAGAGGAGTGAGGGGAGCGATGGCACCCACGGAAGGAAGGGCTGGAGAAATGCCGATGGTGCAGGTGTGCTTTCCCCCACCCCTTTCCAAGGCTTCCTTGAGGTGGATAGTGAAAAGCACAGGAGGCCATCTAAAGCGCACAGACTCTGCAGTCAGACTTGCCGCCTTGGACAAGTCACTTAATCCTTAAGGGCCTAGATCTGATAAACAGAGTGCCTGATGAACTATGAACGGAGGTTCGTGACATTGTACAGGGGACAGGGATCAAGACCATCCCCAAGAAAAAGAAATGCAAAAAAGCAAAATGGCTGCCTGAGGGGGCCTTACAAATAGCTGTGAAAAGAAGAGAAGTGAAAAGCAAAGGAGAAAAGGAAAGATATACCCATTTGAATGCAGAGTTCCAAAGAATAGCAAGGAGAGATAAGGAAGCCGTCCTCAGTGATCAATGCAAAGAAATAGAGGAAAATAATAGAATGGGAAAGACTAGAGATCTCTTCAAGAAAATTAGAAATACCAAGGGAACATTTCACGCAAAGATGGGCTTAATAAAGGACAAAAATGGTAGGGACCTAACAGAAGCAGAAGATATTAAGAAGAGGTGGCAAGAATACACAGAAGAACTGCACAAAAAAGATCTTCACGACCTAGATAATCACGATAGTGTGATCACGTACCTAGGGCCAGACATCCTGGAATGTGAAGTCAAGTGGGCCTTAGGAAGCATCACTACAAACACAGCTAGTGGAGGTGATGGAATTCCAGTTGAGCAATTTCAAATCCTGCAAGATGATGCTGTGAAAGTGCTGCACTCAATATGCCAGCAAATTTGGAAAACTCACCAGTGGCCACGGGACTGTAAAAGGTCAGTTTTCATTCCAATCCCAAAGAAAGGCAACGCCAAAGAATGCTCAAACTATCGCACAATTGCACTCATCTCACATGCTAGTAAACTAATGCTCAAAATTCTCCAAGCCAGGCTTCAGCAGTACATGAACCGTGAACTTCCAGATGTTCAAGCT